>NW_015153864.1:6425-7502 GCF_000732505.1 Cyprinodon variegatus | reverse complement strand
TGTACCTCCACTACGTTTTGCAGTGTGGACCAACGTAGTGGGGGTACATTTTCATATGAGACTGGGTTGTTTAAAGAGGACAAACAGCAGGATCAGACTTTACAAAGTCTTGGTCTCTTGATAAAAGTTTAGTAAATTTGCCTTTAGAAGGGTTTCCCTTGTTGGTGGGCTGGTCTACAGACCACTGAGAAATGTTTATGGACAGATGAGCATTTTGAGGTTAGAGACAAAGAGGCTTTGGTTGGACCATCAACGTTCTCAATCTGTAGGATTTCTCCAGGTTTTCCAGCTTCTCTAAACTGCCTCATCTCTGCCTTGGCCTTGTGGGAACCAGTCAGACATGCTAAGACTCTCTCCTTGTGTCACGACTCAGAAGAGAAGGACCCAGTATTCAGGCAAGATAGACAGTGGGATCAATTCAAAAAGCGTTTATTAAAACTAACCAGTCTGCGGATCTGCAGCAGCAGTGGCTATGGCATCTGAGGCAGAAAGCTGTGGAGAGGAACCACAGGTTGGTGACCAGGACAACATGACAGAGGATGATTTGAATACGTGAGTCACTAACCTGGTCTAGAATAAAGTCTCTGCCCAGAGAACGAGGTGATATCAGCCGGTCAGCTGACAGGATGCCGCGGCCGCCGCACAGAGAGTTAGAGACGCAGAAGCTTTGAAGTTTATGGAACTGACAGAAAATCAGATCCTAGCAGATGAAGGAAGGCAGGATTATTCAGGGGGTGAAGTCAGGAGGTAGATCCAGGTACGGACCACTAGTTTAATCCAGCAGTAATCAGAACAGGGACAGGCAGGATAAAAGGTCCAAAGACAGAAATGGGTCGGGGTTAGGCAATCAGTACACAATAATAAAAGCTAGAATGATTCTCACACCAAAGGCTCAAGAATAACCTGGCCCTGATGGCTGGGAGCAAGCAGTTTAAATAGAAACTGGAACAGGTGGATATAATGAGACAATTCTATTCAGTTTATGTCTATAGCTCCAATTCACATCATGTCATCTCAGGTCACTTTCCAGTTCACCAGATCATCCAGTCAGATTGATTCAAAGTTTTCTATCTAAGG
>NW_015153864.1:0-1170 GCF_000732505.1 Cyprinodon variegatus | reverse complement strand
GTCCAGGAAACACACAGCCAGGCAGACGAGCTCCGAGCCAGCTCCCATGTCTGGGCGGAGCTAAGCCAGTCCAGAGTGATGTATAAAAACTTTGTGTTTTATTTACAGTTTACAAATTTAATGGAGAATGTTTAGTATTCTTTAACTTAGTAAAACTTTTCCCAGAGTGGAGTTAATATACTCTCTACTGAAATGAAACAGTTCAATAACATCATATTAAGGATCTGTTTCATTGTTTTTTTATGATTATTGGAAATATAACTGCAGTGATTTGAGGAAAATGATTGGGTTCATAATTCACAGCAGAACTAAAGCTGGCAGTAAACATTTATATCACATTGGAACCAAAATAAGGACATTTGAGCTTAATCAGGTTGTTTTACTGTAGAAATGCTTCTAGGCTATAAATCTTGAAATTCTGTTTATTCCTATTTAGAAGCTGAAAATGAATTTGTTTTCTTCTCACAAGGATTTTTGGATGGATTTGCTCCATAATAGCACCTCATCCACAAATTTGGCTTTTATACCTTTGAGGATTAAAGGCTCATTGCTGAATAAATAATAATTAAACATGGTGCTCAGTAAGGGGGAGGAGGCAACTGCTGACCTCATAACTTCAGACCTAAAGAACAGAAGTGACCCTGGCAGACTGTTTATATGTTAGAGTGTTCTTAGAGCCGATGAAGGAGATTTAAAAGAAAGCAAAGTCTAAGGAAGAAATATTCTGATAGTTCCTCCAGTTGTGTTCTTGCTTCCACACCTTTGGTCTGCAGTTTTCACAGCTCTGAGCAGATGAGGAAAAATCCACCATGAATTCACGCCTGTGTACGCATTAGTTGTTTTAAGCATTTTATATCCCCTGTTATTAATTATCTCTCCATGAAAGGTTTTAAATTCATTGCTAAATCCATGAATGTTGTTCCTCTGCTTCAAACAAATGAAGCACGGATCTTAAAACTGATGTGAATTCCAGAACAAGTAGACCCTGTCCAACATGTGCCTAACTCACCAGTGTGGACATCTGCTGATGTAAACATGGTGTTATCGTTTCTACTGAGACTCTGCTGAGGGGGAAACAGCGATGATTCAGAGACATTGTTGCTGTGATGAGATGAAGCAGCAGTTTAACCTACCGTGGCCCCCCCCCCCACAGTCTGCTGGCCCTTTCAG
>NW_015153863.1:1938-7516 GCF_000732505.1 Cyprinodon variegatus | reverse complement strand
AAGAAAATATATTTTCTTTAGTTTTGTAAAATATATGTGCCGTTGAAAGCTTTTGTTTTATCCTTGATTATTAATCAGGCTGCTCCAGCTGCCCCGCCCCTGACAGCTGCCGCGCCGTAGTCTGCTACTGATAGTCCAGCTTCTCTTGAACCGCGTCTGTAGAGCCTTCCTGACTCAGTGCGAAATTCATTTTGAATTACAGCCCTCTGCGTTTCCTTCTGATCGAGCCAAGGTGGCCTATGTAATCTCTCTGTTAGCGGGAAAGGCCAAATTATGGGGAACGTCAGAGTGGTTGAATAATCCTGAACTCTGCAGCTCTTATAATAATTTTTCTTTGGAAGTAATCAGTTTTTTGCCCAGTTCTTCCGAGTAGGGAAGCCTCAAGGGGACTTTTGACTCTCAGACAGGGAGACTGGTCAGTGATGTACTCCATCACTGACTTCTGCTGCTCGCTCTCTTGGAACTCTGGGGGCGTGGCCGCCGCAACTGCGGTCAAATCTCCCTTCTGGATTTTGCTGAGTTCTCCGCGAATGAACTGAACTTTGAATCAAGTCAGTGACTTTGCTCCAAGTCGCATTCAGCTCCACATCCAGTCTCTGACCAGTATTCTCCTATCCCTGCAGAGATCTGCCCTGCAGCAGACGAGCAGCCCCGCGCACCTGTTGGTGTTTAATAAACGTTTTGAACTTTCCCACTGGCTGTCTCGCCTCGAATTCGTATTGATGATTAAAAGTATTTATAACTATATTATTTTACAGTACAGTACAGTAGTTAACAACGTTTATACCATACTTTTATTTGTTAAACAAATGCTTGGGCCTGTATAAAGTTTTTATTCCCTGATTTCAATGTTGTATGGAGTATTTCATTGTATGATAACTGCTAAAAAAAATAAAGGTTTCTATTTCACGGATTTCACCTATCGCGGGTTCTTTTTGGAAATGAAACCCCGCAATAAACGAGGGTTCACTGTATTTAAAATGGGAATACTCCGGATTAGCTCACTGACTTTTGGGTCGATCACAGCCATCTGTGACAATAGCTTAGAAATGCCACTATTCATCGTGGCAGCAAGCAGCATTCTTGCATAATGTGCACAAACAGCCTGGGGGTTGGGCCCTTCATGCTTGCTTTTTCATGCATCATAGCGTCCTTTTCCAGATCAAACTGTAAATTTTACCAGCTAGATAATAATAACAATGATAATAAAAATAACAAAAAAAGTATAACAATATGCCTATTATTATCAGAGTAAGATATTGAGGCTGTAGAATGATAATCCCTATGGGCAAATGTAATTCCTTGGAAAGGTGGAGCGCACATCAGCTGATCTAAATAAAAGAAAGATAGAAAGATGCCATAAAGTCAAACAGCATAATAGGCTAGTATCCGTAATATATATATAAATAAGTTAAATAAGTTATTGTACAATTTTTGATATCATAGGCCATCAAGTGATTTAAAAAAAAATAAAAAAACATTTAAGGCAACAATAATAAACTCGGCCACAGCTGGAACCAAACCCTCAACCTTCTGAACTGCGGACCATTCACCCTACCCTCTGAGCTAAAGCTGGGGAACAATAAACTGCTCAGCTCACAAGACCTGACGCCCCTCCCAGTCTGCTCTTTCACCTATGTACTCCTGACTCATGGGACGCCGAAATGGACTCAGACTGCCACCTAGTGGCTATAGTAGTCACATGTTTTTCACGCAATTCGTGAAACATGGGGAGCGTGAGTGAAGTGTCCATTTCCAACCATCACCCACTGTACAGGTCCTGCAAATGTCAGTTCGCCCCATAACTCAGTTGAGGCTGAAATATATCCCAGGAGAATCAACAGCATCAGCCTCCTAGTCGTCTAACATATGTGAAGCCGGGAGTAATACAGCACACAGAGCTTCAAATAACAGGGGTTCTTTATTTAAAAAAAAAATAAATGAATGAGGTTCAGTATTTGAAACAAAATGAACCGTATTTTATCAACAGAAAGCCTTAGCTCTAGTGAAATGGCGGGCTAATAACGCTAATAACACTCAAAGTAACATCGTAGCTTCGCATACAAGCCAAAAACTTCACAGCTGCATATAACAAACGGCAGTGGCACCTCTAGAAGAGGACAAACAGAAAAACATAACATAAGCATCATATCTGTAGTTTTATCCACGGAAGATATCTCAGTTCAAACATTAATTTACCTAATACTTGGATTCTTCACTCATATGGCCATAGAGTCGTCTTCTCCAACAAGTCTTAGCTCAAAAAAAAAGAAAAAATGTCTTTCTCCTCCGTTTCTTTCCAGTTAGAGTACCACGGTACATGAACAAGAGTTTTTTCTACTTCTGGTAACTTTAGACCTCTCTGTACCAACAGCACCACATGCTGACAAGAACAAGAATTACAACCAGTCAGTGAAACAAAAACAAAACATGGTTTACAAAATATATCTTTGACATGTACCCATTTTTCACCTGGTTACATATGCTGTCTTGGGTAAGCCACTCATTTCAGTAGTTCAGACTTTATTACATAGTTTGGCAAACGTGTACACTGAGGCACTCAGTCAAGTTCAAAATGTAAATATTCAGAAAAATTATTTCTAGTAACCATGCAACGGGACATGCAGGAATTAAAGAGGGGAAGATGTAACCAGGATAAATTTTCCATATTAGATTCAGTTTGTTTATTTTATTTTCCATTTTGTTAAACTTATTTTTTTTTATTTAAAGATTTAATTAAAAGTCCTCCTTTCCTTAATTTATTATATACAAGCCAAGCGAGAACAACATTGTTCTCGGGTGGTTTTGAAGTCATGTGACCGCTGCACGTCAGCGTCCTAAATTGACGACTAGCGCATATATGGCTGCCTATCGTGCCGATAGGCAGCCATATATGCGCTAGGAGAGGCTGTCGGACTATGGTATGCTGGTAGGCTTCTGGTTTGTTTCCAAAGCTGTTATCAAATGTCTGTTGTGCATCCTTCAATCGTATGCTTCTGTTAACTTGCAGACATGTGAGCATTCCACAGAAGCGATCACGATTTATCAATAGGGAACTGGTGAGTGTTACATTCGGGAGCTAGCATGCTAGCGCTAGCCTGCCCGGCTTGTTGAGTTGGTTACACAGCAGTCTAAATATAGCACATTCAGGCTGAATTGTTTACAGGTATAAAACACTACCGTTGTGTAAAAGAATTGAATTTACATAAGTTACATAATTATTATGTAAACATATTTAATTATAAAAAACTACATGTACATGTGAACCGATTATTTAGGCCTGTTTACACAGGCCATGTGTGTTACAGATTCTCATTCAAAAAAATTTGCTTCAGGGATTAATCATGGATTGTCTGGTGACCAGACTGGCGAGCTAACCAATAAGCAGATCCTGAAATACTTCACCTTCTATCAAAGATAACTCTTCTAATTGGTTGGAGACATCCGGCCATAAAATCTTCACTCTGGACTGACCTGCTCCAGAAAGAATTGGATTATTTTATTTTATTTTTTTGTTCCTATCTTTACCAGCATGAACTCTTGAGTTTCTTTGATTAAGGAACCATCAACTGTTGATAACCTGTATATATTGTAAATATTAATACAATTCACCGATTTTGCACCATCTGATTGTCTCTTGTGTTTTACAATTTGCCACTTTCTCTAGCAGACAAACCTAATTTACGAATGATTTGGATTTACTCTAACTTGGATTGCTGATGAAGAGTCTCAGTCATCCAGGTCATAGTCATTCCGTAAAACAATAAAATCCGCTGGACTTGGTTTCCAAGATTTGAAGACGTTTTGCCACCTCTCCAGGAAGCTTTCTCAATTAAAATGCCTAACAATGGAACCAAGCAACCCACTCATTGGTTTCAATTTGCATGTTTCCAAGCAATACAAGGCCTTGTCTATATATAGACTCAAACTCACTGCGGATTCAGACATTTGAATTGAGAAAGCTTCCTGGAGAGGTGGTGAAACGTCTTCAAATTTTGGAAACCAAGTGCAGTGGATTTTTTTTGTTCTAACTTGGATTATTTATTTAATGATCCTAATATTTCTAAAATGTAATATAGGTTACACACTAATACTCTAAAAGGAAATCTGGCAAGACAAATATGTATATTTACATTATTGGAGACCTTCTGAATGAGACAAAGCCTTTTCTCCTAAGATTTAGCAATTATTTTTTTTAATATAGTTTTTTTTACCATTGAACACACAATATCACCAAACTGAATAGAAAATAAGACAAATTGTATAATTTTTGTCACCAAACAGGAATATTGTATTGAAAACAAGAATTATAAATCCAAAAACTGTACAAAAATATAAAAACAAATTAGAACTGTCTGTCAAGAAAATGGGCAAAAATAATTATTAAATAATATAATAAAATATTATGAAAAATAAAATAATTAATACACAAATTTCCCAAAACAAACTATGAACAGAATAATATAAAGACATTTTTAAAAAGCAATCACAAATAAAACATGGAAATAATGTGCAGAAATATATTTTCAATAACAAAAATGTAAAATAAATCTCCTGAAAATATACATGGGTAATACAATGTGCAGAGAACAACCTTGAATAAAATAAACAGTGTGCAAAAAATGTGTAAAAAGCAATTACAAATACAACATATGGAAAAAATGAGCAAAAACATATTTATAGGAATTAAAAAAGCAAAGAAAAACAACCGAAAATAAACATGGGTAACAAAATGTGCAGAAAACAACATAAAAAAAGAAAAACAAATAAACAATGTAAACAAATGTGGGAAAAGCAATTTTAAATGAAGATTATGAAACCAAACCCACAGGCTTCTTTTTTTTATCATCCATCTTACAACTTCACATGGTAATCTTTGAAGCAGTTTTTGCTGCTGGTAAAACAGAGGGGAAAATTACATTTACTGCAGTAAATCAGAATCTTTGTTTCCCCTGATCCCTACAGAAGATACACTTTGTTCTTTAATCAGTAGCATTTTCACTGAAATAGGCTTGCATGTAGATTTCCAAAGGACCAGGTGTTGGATCAGCTCCAGCCGCAGCTGACTGAGACTCCTCAAATAGCTTGTTTAGGACGGCTTCCCAAAAAGGCCTCTTTGACAGTGGAGTCTTAGTGTCCTTCCACTTGCCAAAGAGCAGGCCATCTTTCTGAAGCCATCTCATGTCTCCTCTCTCTGGTGATCTGGGCAGTGTGTTTTGTGGATTACTTTCTAGTGACAGGCTTAAACAAGGGAGCTCTGTGATTGGTTACAAATCATCCAGTTTTAAAAAATGCACTTGTGTATCATGAGGAAAGTGTCAAAAATCCACACACAAATGCGATTAAGTTTTAATTTATAATTGTTTATGGACCAGAAATACTTTGGTAAATCATGTGCTGTGCATGTGTGACTCTAACCTGTCTCCGCCAGATGGATTTGCTCCGCATATCCATGTGGAAACCTTCGCTTGAAGTAATTTTGGGAAGGGACGAAAATACTGGTTAGCTGATTGGCCTATGTTGGTGATAGACGGGCCAAATAAACCAATCAGATCAACGAAGCATATGACATACAAAC
>NW_015153863.1:0-1368 GCF_000732505.1 Cyprinodon variegatus | reverse complement strand
GTCACACCTCAACCCGCCTCAAAGCCAACGCTGATTGGACGTTCGTTTGGTGAACGGCTCCAAATTTTCTTCAACAGAGAGTCTCCAGACTGATTAGCGAGTAAAATCTTGAAAGCTTGGAGATCAGGATGGTCTCACGAGGCTAGTGTGACTCTTGTATGCTTGCATGAATTGTGCTGTGTGTGGATTTTTTTGTGCTTGCATGAATCATGCTGTGAGTGAGTGGATCATGTCCTGTGCATGTATGAATGACACATGTATTTGTGAAAATTGAGACCGATCTACCTCCATAGTTCTCCATTACACAAGGAGTATATTTAAATCATTGGATACAAACTATTGGTACTTCAACATACTCGGAAGCAGCTTACTCATCTCGATCAAATATTTATTTTATACTGAGAAAGTTTAATCAAAGCCAGTCAAAACTTCAGAGTGTTTCCGACAACTTCAAAGGAAACTTATCACAGGCATGGATTAAGAGATGCTGAGTTTGGAAATAAAGAACAAACATAGTTCATTCAAACCTATTTTGTATGATCCAAGTTACCAGTGTGACAAAAATCCTTAACAAAATGAAAATATTTGGGCTGAAACTGAACATATGCTCGATGCTGATGGGGATTTTCAGGCAAATTCCAAGGGCTGCTCCCAAGAAGAGCACTACAGGAGATTATAACAGAGATTTCTGAAGTAATCACAGAAAAGGAAAAAATGTGGAGAACTTCTTCCAAAAATGTGCTGTCATGATCCTGTAGTTTTTGGTTGTGTTTAAGTTTTCTTTTGGAGTTTTAGTTTTCACATTGATTCATGTTTTTCTGTGTTTTATTGTTTTAATTCCCTTTTTTCTGGTGTTTTCTGGATGTATTTGAATGCTAATGTATTTATTGTTTGCCCTCTGTTGACTTATTCCAGGGGTGGGCAATTCCAGTTCCTGGGGACGGTATCCTGCAACTTTTAGATCCATCCTTTGTCCAACACACCTGAATCACATCAATTATTGTGCAAACCAAAAAAAGTTTATATATTTTTAATTGTGGATTGGTTTGTAAATTACATTCACTGCATGAAAAGTGAGATTTTCGTCCCCGTAAACTCCCGCAGATCTCCCTGATTTTTGTCGGTTTCCGACAATTTGCAACCCACGCTTGTCGCCGTTTGTCAGTGCCACAAATTGTCGGGAACGGACTCTGACGTATGTGGAGAGCGATCAGCTGTACTAATGGCCCTAATAAGCATATGAATGCAGCGAACCCGCGCGGCTGGCCAGGTCTGGCTTGAATAACCTACTCAGTATTGGCTGAAACCACTATTCTCAAACAAGTAAAATTGCTCGGCAGCAAAGCCACACGTGGCCAGGCCAGGCTT
>NW_015153862.1:4643-7528 GCF_000732505.1 Cyprinodon variegatus | reverse complement strand
CTGTGTGCATGTAGAGCGGTATTTTCTCAATGCAAAGAAAATGCAATCAAGTGACACAGTGAGCATAAATAATAGAAAGATAGAGCAAAGTGGCATGGCAGGTTTGCTTTGCAACAACCAAGCAGGTACTGGGTGTGATTGTCACGTGTGGTTCAGCAAGCCAAAGGTTTATTCTGTCAAAAAACTTAACAGAGCCAATAATCCGCCCCCCCGTGCTGGCAGAGATTCATTGTCCTCAACAGACGGAAACTGTTAGCCAATCTGGTGGACCCAGAGATGCTGGTGCTGACGTGGTCGTTTGGCTTTCCGTATCAGATACAGCTCCTTGACTCGCTCTCAGCGAAGATGAGTTGAACAGATAACAGGAACCAGTATTTCTTGTCCCATCAGATATTGTGACTCATGAAATCTTGTTGCTCAGATTCAGAAAAGAAGAAAAAAAGGGGTAAGGTTATCTACCGCTTTCAAATCAGGGACAACAAAGTTATTCGAAGGGTGGTAAAGGGCTTCAGACCACAATTCTGACACCTCTGCTGTATAACTTCCCTTGCATGGATAAATCAGATATTGAAATTTATACATTGTATAATTATATCATCAATCAATTATATCATCGTGTTCCATAAATATACTTTGATTTAAATAATTTAATGTAATATTTGGATATATGTTTAGGGTCTATGTTTTAGTTTGTGGATTTAATTCTGCAAAGTGAGAAAATGTTCAAGACGTATGGATATTGCATTGATTTGCATACGCTTTACACATGTGCAAAAACACTGGTGACCTAGACCTTTCCTTACATATATGGGATTTAATGATAAAAGCCTCCAAACACCTATTGAATCTACAGACGATCCCTTGCAAAAAAAAAAAAAAAACAGTCTGAGACAACTTTGCCTTGGCTACAATCCTGGTAAGAGGGATTTTCTCTTGAGCCTAGTGAGATTCATTTGAATCCAGCCTTAAAGCTTCTTGAGCAGATAAAAAAAAACCAAGATAGATGTTCAAGTGCAACGTTGAAAATTACTCTTGAGCCATCTGGGAGACGAGGTCTATCATACCATTTGTTAGTTGTTGTTTTAAATTGTCATTTTATACTAAGCTTTATTGGCTGCAATTAAATGTTTTGCCTTTTTATAGTCAATAAGACGAGAAAAGACTTGGATTTAAGTCAGAAATAGGGATGTCCTGGTCTGTTTTCATATACTTTGGAATGTTTGCATTTTATTTATCATGTTTTGTCATTGTAAATAAAGCTACCTTGCATAAACATCTGTCCATCAATTACATTTGCAAGCAAAAGCAAGATCATGGTTTTCTTTCATTTGTTTTTTTTTTTTTTGTGAGCATATTTTGTATTTTTTTACACGCGTTTTATATGCTATGTGAATAAAATATTTCATTCAGTTTTATGTCACAAGATGCTACCATTAATTTAGGGCAAACACTCTGATGGAGACAAAAAGCACCTAGAAATATTGGTGGTGATATAGATATGAGATATTTGCTCTTTTTTGAGAGATTTTTCAATTATACCCAATGAGAATATGAGATTTATTATTAGAGTATCTAATTTGACAAATTTTTAAGAAAAAATGTGGGATTTAAAGGTCCCATATTATTCTACATTTAAAAATCAAAAATATTAACAATTAGGCCCCCAGAGCATGTTTTTGCTGCTTGAGCAGGAACGTTCCTCTCAGATTAGGCAGCATGTAACAGAAACCTACTCATTCAGACCTCTTCTAAAAAAGCTATTTTGGCTTTCCACGCCCTCACCTTCCCGAAGGCCACGCCCCATGAAAACCCTCAACCATGACAACAAGTCCGACTTAATAAAGATGGGGGCTAGGGGAGCGGAATAGTACAGAAGACAAAGGCTGGAGCTTGGCCAATGGGCTGCTGCAGACCACTCTGAGCAGTTATATGTTGTCCAGATAACCGCTCCTTGCCAATAATTTATGTTGTTACAACAATAATACACATTCTCTTATTCCACCAAAAATGCAAAAATATATAACTTTAATCAATTTAACAGAACATTTCTTGTAAACATGAAACCATCCAGTTTTTCTGTGAAAACTTTAAACAAATTTGAATTAACAAACAAATAGCCCAGTAGCCAGTTAGCCTGAGCTGCTGCCGTCTCTACCTGCTGGGATGAACTAACTGAGCGGCTACTAAGAAAAGTAACACAAACAGACAATCAAAATTACTGCAGATGTAATGTTAGAAAGAGACTGTTTGTGAAGCACAGGGAAGATTATCCATCTAAAAACCACCTGCTTATCAAACCAGCTGAGGACACAATGTTTAGCTGCAGTGCTGATGAGTTTACATGCTTAAAGTGGTAGGGAAGTCAAATTTCAAATTATTCTGGCTTAAACATGTACTGTATATAAATGTAGTCTTTATCAGATGATATTGTCCCAAAATTTAGAAAATCAATCAAATTTTTTTCGGTCATAGCATCTTGATTCATATGTCGCAGCTAATATACGCAACGGTTGATATAAGAATCATTTCCTTTCCCATTGAGCTCCGTCCCAGTGTTCACGGGGATGGACGTCTGCGTCTACAGCAGGCGTAGAGCTAACAGAACTGGCAGCGTTGCGAGGCAAGAGCTCAAACATGTACGGCTGTAAGCCTTCTACACCAAACCAAGCTTCTGTCGCCCTGGCGTTCTCTTCCACAACATCTTTGTGCCCGCTTTCCTCCTCTGAATGAAAAATGTATGACAGAGGAGACTCATCCACGACCTTTGACACAAAACTCGTTTCTAAGTCACCACTCGGGAGAATTCGGAAATGCAGCGTTTGGAACGGCCGCTTCCCTACAACTTTAAGCAGTTTAAGCAGTCCGACACAGTAAAGCTATTTACA
>NW_015153862.1:0-1858 GCF_000732505.1 Cyprinodon variegatus | reverse complement strand
CAAGGGGGCAACAGAGAGTAACTAAAGAATGCTTGAGGATAATGGAAAATAAAAAAACAAAACAACTGATAACAGAAAACTAACAGTAACAACAAATAGGAACCATAACAATTTTTATTTCATTCATGCAGACATTAACTTCAGTCCTTCATGCAGCTGCTGTGCTCGTTTCTCAGCTTAGCTCTTAGCTCAGCCTTGTTTGTTTAGATGCTCAGTGTCAGTAACAGAAAGATGGCACCTGCTAGACGGCAGGTTCAGATGGGGAGATGCATTAATTTCCCCCAATGACATTAAGAAGGGCATGATTTTGAAACAGCATTTTGAGCACACATTAGCTTAAAGATGGAGCGAGGCAGTGAGGGAGGTGAAAGGGTTTTTTTTCATTTGGGAACCTCATGCAAAGGCTTCAGGACACATATGACTCTTACAACATGTTTATAAAGTTAATTATGCATAATATGGTACCTTGAAATAATAAATAATCAATTACCTTCTTAAAATTGGTATTTTGAATTCAATTCAATTGCGTTTATTTATATAGCGCCAATTTACAACACAAGTAATCTAAAGGCACTTTTCAGAGACAAGACTGTCAGACCGGCAGTGGTGTCAAAAATACACACATTTGTTACTTAAGTAGAAGTATGGATACTGCAGCTCACGAACTGAAAAGTTGAAGTATCAACTTGACCTCTTTACTCAAGTAAGAGTGAAAAAGTATGTGCTCAAAAAACTACTTAAAGTATAGAAGTATAAAGTAACCTTTAAAAAAACAGCCAGATGCCACTATATGAATTGAAAGCTCAATTTTTTTGACTATTTCTAAAAATTCTTTGAGATAGGGCCAAGGATGAGGGAGTTCCTGTTGGTCTCCATCTCCCGTTACGCTCTTGTCTGTGTTCGACCTTTCTGACAATTCAACATCTTTTTCTAAATCCAACATTGTAGCATGGCATAGACAATTCACGTTTGCAGTTTGAAGAACACCTACTTGCTTCTGATGATTTCCTTTAGCTAACCAATGAATATTTGCATTATATGACTCAAACCCATTACACTGGTTTTTAATAGATGTAGATGGCGCCAATGATCTGCATTGGATGGAGCACATGATGTGAAATAAATATTTATAAGAATCAAACCGAAGCCAAGAGTAACGAGTAACGTTTGTTTTAAAAATGTAAGGAATAGAAAGTACAGATACTTGTGTGAAAATGTAATGAGTAGAAGTCAGAAGTAGGAAGAAAAATAAGTAATGGAGTAAAGTATAAATACCTAAAAAGTGAACTTAAGTACAGTAACGAAGTATTTGTACTTAGTTACGTGACACCATTGCAGATTGGTTAGGAAAACCAGTTGATTGCATCCAGTCATTTATTTGCAAGACATGCTCCTCCTGAAGGAGATTGCGGCAACGATTTTCCCTTGCATTTTGTCGTTAACTCTTCAGCAATCCCTCACACTGAGCATGCATGTTGCAACATTGGAGAGAAAAACTTCCTTTTAACAGGAAGAAACCTCCAGCAGAACCTCAGTTTACCATCTGCTGAGGGTTCAATGAGATAAAAGCAGACATACATAAAGAAGCAGAGATGCAAAAGGTACCTGTTAACTATCCCCAGAGGAGTCTCTGTCCAGAAAATACACAGCCAGGCAGATGAGCTCAAAGCAAATTCTTCTAGTCACAGTAAGAGAAACAGGACTACACTGGAAAAAGGCCAATCTCCAACATCTATAAACAACGGCCTATGGTAGCAGCACCACTGATATTTCAGTAACAGACCGAACAAGAACAGACCAGATGAAGCTGCTATGATGAGGAAAAAGCAGAGAGAGCATTAGATTAGATTAGATTAGA
>NW_015153861.1:4675-7532 GCF_000732505.1 Cyprinodon variegatus | reverse complement strand
AATTTTTGAATTCTCCCGAGTGGTGCCCGACTTTACACGAGTGAATAAAGTGAATGTGATTGGTCGTTTATCAAGGGGGCGGGATTGTTGTGGTGGAAGGTTCACAAGCAGCTTTGGTTGTAGCCGGTTTCTCAGAAGCATCTTGCTAACCAGTTAGTAACTTAGGGCTAGTAGGTTCCCAGTGGGAAATTATATTGAGTCAACGTAGCACTAATTTGGTGACTTAGAAATATAAGAAACATGCAAGAGGAGGAGACTTTTGTGTCGGAGATTGTAGAAGAGTCTCCTCCGTCACACACTTTTTATTTAGAGGAGGAAAACGGGGATGAAGATGTTTTGAAAGAGGACGCCAGGGCGGCAGAAGCTTGGTTTGGTGTAGAAGGCTTCCAGCCGTTCATGTTTGAGCCCTTGCCTCGCAACGCTGCCAGTTCTGTTAGCTCTACGCCTGCTGAAGACACAGACGTTAGAGGTGGGCGATACTGGGAATTTTCAAACCATACGATACCAAGTAAATACAGGGTAAGTATCACGGATATTGATACGATACCGATACTTTTTACCATTTAAGCTTGATGTATCATGGAGCTGTTGACCTTTCAGTGTTTCAGTGATTTTATTTCTTATTACAATTGAATAATAATAGTGTTAATAATGTCATATTTATAGTGTTAATAATCTGCCACTTTCATTATGTCTTTCAATTCTTATGTGATGTTGTTTGTATTGTGTGCACATGCATGTGGTTTAATTCTATAAAGTTCCACATCGTGGCATAAATAAAGGATTAGCTAATGTTAGCACACTTAGATAACATGTTCTAATGGGATAAATGTACTGGGTTCTTTCAAGATCTTAATTACACTTTCTGAGTGGGCTCCAGTAATACATGACATATAATATCTACTTTGAAAGTTAAAGGTATAGGGGAGAATGTTCTCTTTCCGGATGGATCATCGAAATAAATGGTAATAATGCCGGTGGGGATTGTGACATGGTGAAAAAATTGCAAAATTATCTTTTGAATCTTGTATGAGCGATGCAAACCACTTTTAAACATAGCATGCACGAGGAAAAATAGGCTCGTGCACTCTCTCTCACACTTCTTATAAGCGTTCCCTCGGATACATGGTTAGGCCGTTGCATTTTTTTTAAATGGAGATTTTTTTCAAAAATTCGTGAAAATCCTCCATTATACCTTTAATATAAAGTGCTGCTGAAGGTGATCACTCTTATCTACCTGGATATATTCTCTGGAGGTCTGAAAGCCTCTGTCAATCATGTCTGTCTGAGGGTCTCTCGGGGCAATGTTAGGAATTCAGTTTGTGTGGGTTGTTTGTGTGTTTTTTCTCTCTCCACCACCAGGTGGTGCCCTCTCCCTGTTGGGCCATCCTGCACACCTGCGGCTCGTTGGTGCATTACTGGAGGAGTATTTGAGCTGTGGGCTGTCACTACCTCGACGCCAAAGTGTTTGCCAGTTTTGGATACTCTAGCCAAGCTGAGATTAGCTGAGTCTAACCTGAGGATTGACAAGAGCCCCCTCAAACATGAGTCCCATTCCAGCATAATTCAAACCGCAGTCTCATTTCCCACGGTCCCTGAACTGATCTCTGTGATCTCTCCTTCAGACTTTCCAGTTCCGGTACACCAGTTCTCTGAGTTCCAGATCCAATCTCCGGTCACATTGCTACAAATTAAGCTGTTAAACTTTTCTCCATGTTCTCTGAGTGGTTTCTTTACATGTGGGTCAGATTCCTTGAACCGATCATGACAAGCAATGAGCAAAGTCTTGTCTCCTCTCTCCGTTTCTGTAGCTCGACGTTTTCTTGCTCATGGCTTTTTATGGGCTTTTTAAACTGCATTAAGCCGCTTTTTACAAACCACACAGCTTACTGTTGTTTTCATTTATGGTATTTTCTGCTCCGATGATCTCTCCATCCCCATGAACAATGGGACATATCTCAATGGTAAAGTGAATGATTCTTATTTCAACCGTTGCATATATTAGCTGTGACATGAATCGAGATGCTATGATCGAAAAAGTTTGACTGATACATGACCGGTGATATATGAGTCTCCGTACAATAGGTGTACAAGCCAACTTGCCTGCATAAAATAATGGAAAAAAACCCCACAGATTTTAAGACAGGATGGTTTTTTTTATAGAAATGTTCTTAATTTTGGGACAATATTGTTTGAAATTTAAATATGATTTCCCTAAAACTTCAACTGTGAAGAACCACTATAAAACATAGCGCCTTCTGTTGCACTTTTTTGCATTTGTAAGGTTCACATGATTTTATTTATGGTAGTAAGTAGTAGCTAGACTAGGCAAGCACTAGCTTAGCATAGCTATGGCTTCTCTCTCTCCCTTGCTTTACTCTTTTCCAACTCTTTCTTCTTCCTCTCCTATCTGCTGCTCTCTGTGTCAGATGTTCAGTTATTCCTCTGCTTCCTCCAGTAATAATGGTATATGTAGTACGTGTAGTATTTTTTTTACCTTTGGAGGCGAGGGTGTGAGAGAATACCAGCTTCAGGCTGTTGTACATCTAGGAGTTAGAGCAGGCCCTCTTGCTAAGTGTCCAGAGCCACCTAGACCAGAGACACCTGACACCTCCATGTAGTGGTCCTCCAACAGCAGAGGTGTCAAGTAACGAAGTACAAATACTTTGTTAATGTATTTAAGTACACTTTTTAGATATCTATACTTTACTCCATTACTTATTTTTCTTCCTACTTCTGACTTCTATTTATTACATTTTCACACAAGTATCTGCACTTTCTATTGCTTACATTTTTAAAACAAATGTTACTTGTCACTCTTAGCTACGGTTTAATGTTTATAAATATTTATTTCACG
>NW_015153861.1:0-1838 GCF_000732505.1 Cyprinodon variegatus | reverse complement strand
AGAGAAGATAAGAGAGGAAAAGAAAAGAAAGATGAGAAGAAGCTACCCTAGAGGTGCTGAAAAGAGGAGAAAGAAGGAGGAAAGTAGGAAGCTGCTTTCAAGGTTCCCGAAAATGACTGACTTCGGCTTCTTCACCCACAATCAGCAGCAGTATCAGCGGTAACGTTGGTACCTGTGTAGGAGGATCAATTGTGTGGAGATGAACTACTGATGAGTATTAAACCATCCAAAGGGATGTCCCCCCTATATTGATAAGTATTTATTTATCTTAATAAAGATGGGTCATTTTAAAGTAAGATTTGAATTTCGTTTGTATCCACTTAGCTAGTAAGCAGTGTACTTCTGGAAGATCACCGAGCACTCTGGCTAAAGAAGCTGTCTGACTGAACATTTTTGCTACAAGTGATAAAAAATCTATTTAGGTGTTGTTGTTTTTTCACAGACGATACCGCACCGTGACGTCACAAACCAGTAGGTGTCAATAGTTTTCTTTGACAAACATGGTGGCCTCCAGTAAAGCACATTCAAATGAAAATTACTCTGAATTAAAAACACTTCATTTATTGAACAGTATGTAATCATTTCATACTTAAAGTACTTTCAGAAGTTCAGACTTTTCCTTTAATTAAAAACCTGGTTTTAAGTGGGAAAAGGCTTGCTGGGGCCTCACAAAGTAAAACAGATCCCAGCCCTATTTTATTTTATTACCTGAGAAATAAAATATTTTATGTACCCTTTGCAATGCACTCACAGACCACTAGGGCTACAAGTACCCCCTGTTGGGAATCACTGCTCTAAAGATTACCTTCAGCAGTGATTTGTTCTGGTAACCATGACAAACACTCCCCCACCTGCAGAGGAAGTGCTCTTTACGGTAATTTTCCTGTAATACAAACTGCTGGTTCAGGATTTGAACATGAAATTAAAACAAATCTTCCAACATCAGATTGAAGCTGCTTGAGAGCAGAGAGGATCAGTGATATGACCCTTGTGTCTGTTCCCCTCCAGGTGCTTGGTGACGTTTTCCTTTTCCAGTTGATGACCAAGTGTGTAATCCATAAATCCTTCTGGTCATTAATTTAGCTTCAAATGAAACTGGTCATTCAGCGAGCCAGCTGGCGCCTCAGAAAGGAGACGTATTCATGACGCAGGTCCACTCAATGGGTCTGACCTTTCATTCAAGACAGCTGGTCTCACGGGGAACAGTCTCCTCACTAATCAAGCCTTAAGCAGTTATATCTAATATTTTCTGGCAGGGTGGATACTTTTATTTCAAAAGCTTGCTGCTCTCATTCTAGGCTTAAAAGGCCAGTTAGAATTTTGATGCAGGTACCTGAATGTTTAATGCTAAAAATTTTATTTTATGATTCCAGTCTAAAATTACAAACATTTAACTTTATAGTGAGTAAAATTCTCTGGCAAAGGAACTATCATTTTGGCCCTTAAAAATATGATTAATGTATTTACCATCCTCGAAAGGAGATAATCATTATATTCTCATACATATCACCATGTTATATGTAATGAATTTTCGGAATTGGATGTATGCTAGGTCCTGTAGCATTGTTCCAACCCCATCCATACCGGTGTTCTGTCAGATCTGCAAACCAGCATACCATAGTCAATACCCATGCGCAAGTTTTATTTCTAAATAATAGAAATAGAACATTTTTCATTTTAAAATCAAAAGTTTTTTTGAAATAAAGAACAACAATTGTTAAGTTTGGTATATAAACAATTTCCTGAATCACATCTTTTATAAAACACCTGAACTGACCATTTTTGTATTTATTTCTTTTTTCTGTCTTAATGTTGGCAGTGGGCTTTATGCTGCCCTG
>NW_015153860.1:6473-7532 GCF_000732505.1 Cyprinodon variegatus | reverse complement strand
CTCTAAATATCATACATGACTTACAAGAAATTTGTCTTTATATCATGACCATATCCAACACCTTGAAATTGGGCTCTGTCTCTTTAAGAACTACCTACCTTTTCCTGCTGTCCACCATCAACACCTCATGACAACAATTATTATCCATTATGCCTTTTACAAACATTCTTAGGAGTGTTGCAGTGAGAATTACCTCTTGTAATGAGCTCAGGAGATGCGCACTTCCAATGGATGTTTGCTAATTGCTGTAACACCAGTCTAAATTGCTGAGTGGGGAAGGTGTACAGGGTCAGCTGGGTACTCGAGCTCCAAGAGGGACATTTGGTTATACATGACAGTTTTTGTTAGTAAACATTTAGGCACCCCAGAATGGTTGCCACAGGAGATTCAAGGATTTCTCAAACATGCATAAATAAGCAACACTCAGTGTAGTTTTGATAAGGAAAATAACATAACACATCTGAAACTGAAAGAACATTTATTTGTATATTACCCCAATCCCCCCTAATGAGCTTGTTAGAACTTCTTTGTTTAAATGACTGAAGTTGTTACTCATAAAGATTAATATGTTTTCATCATAATATTATGTTTTGGTTTAGTGTCCAAAATGTGGCAGTTCAAGAAATTTTCCAAGATCTTTCAAGCAAAATGAATAAAAAGCAGCAATCCAAATTCAACTTAAATCGCCCTGCTGTCTGGGAAGGAACCATGTGGGGATTCCGAAGAGGATCCTACAACCCAACATGTATGATCTCTGTTAAATTCCCTGACATGGGAAGAATTGAAGAGGGAGTTGATTTAGGTAGCCCACGAAGGGACTTGAGACTATTGCTTCTTCCCCTATCTTTGAGGTAAAAGAAAACAGCAAAACCCTGGCTCTTAACAGTTTATAATATTTCCTTTTCTTTGTTTTGCAGCCTTAAGAGATGAAGCTGGAAGCTGGCCATGGCTGTAAGCTTGGTTCATGTTGGTCCACCACCAACTTTCTCTCCCCAACGCAGTTTTCTCTTCTGGCTTAAGGGTAGGGCTGGGCGATATAGAAAAAAAGCTTATCGATAA
>NW_015153860.1:2842-4023 GCF_000732505.1 Cyprinodon variegatus | reverse complement strand
CTGCTGGTGCATGATATCGTCATGTTCCAGGTGATCCAAAGGATTCAAGGTCCATTTCAGAGATATTGTGATAACTTACAGACCGGTAATCGTGATAAAACTAAGACCTGTTAGGTTGAGGCCATTTGTTCACATCAATCAACTTAACTACTATAAAAAGCACATTCAATGTCTTTTATACTCAGTTGAAAAAATACAACTTTTGTGGACAGGTCATGAAGTGATCCATTTTATCATTTTATCCCTTTTTACAGATTTTGTGATGGACTTAAAACCCTTGGGGTTTTGGAGAAAATTGAGACATCTGGACAGCTTTCGGCCTCTTTTCTGCTATGAATTGTGCAATCTTAATGCAGACCAGCTAGATGATCTCTTCAGGATTTTGTCTCCAGATGGGAGTAACAACAGAGCTGCTGAAGAGATGGTTGTTGCATTTTGGAGAGACTATCTTCAAGATGCTGGAGGTAAAATAAAATTTGAATTTTAACATTGTCCATTAATTTTTGATTCATAATCTATTTTTTCCCAATTAAGCACACTTATGATTGAAAAACCCACACAGGCAGCAGCAGCTGATTCTCATTTATTCAAACTCCCTTACAAAGGTCCCTGTTGACCCTTCATAGACTATAAACTCTATACGGCTTTCAGATGAAACATTTAAAATAGACATTAATGATGATAATGAATCTGAACATATAAGAACTTTTTCAATTTTATTTTGCTCCAGGGCCACGAGTATCGCTAACATTTCCACTGTATACACAGCTGAATAAAAGAAGTTCTTTTTTTTTCCTAAATACAGAGTTCAGGAACAGCATAAACAAATTCTGTTTTATTTGAAACTAAATCTTTTGAACTCTGTATATATAATTGTGAATGATTATACCTACTCTTAATTCTGTTATTTACAAAACTTACCCAGTAATTATCTTTATTAATCTGCATTTCTTTAATAAACCTCTAGATCTACATTTGAATATGGAAACAACCAAAATGGTGTAATTGGATAAGGCACCGCAGCACAGTATCTCTTTCTCTGTATACCTATTTCGCTGTTCCTTATGTTTTACACTTGGCTATGTTCTCTCCTGTCTATTTCCCCTCATTCCCCATGCTTTAGCTATAGGTGTTGTGGTTCCAGTTTGTGGGGGTAGTTTTGTGTTCTTTTTCAGTTCCAC
>NW_015153860.1:0-1309 GCF_000732505.1 Cyprinodon variegatus | reverse complement strand
GTCAGCAGGTAGCTGGGTGGAGCTGAGCTGCTCCAGCAGAGCCAAGCCTCCTGCCAGCTTCACCTGGTTCAGGAACAGCAAACATGGAGCCATTAATTTATCTGTGTGGCAGGTTTACAGCTTCAATGTTACTGAGGGAGGAGAGTATTACTGTGAAGCTACAAATTATCTGGGGAATCAGAGATCATCAGTGATCCTTTTTAACACTGAAGGTAAAAGAAATATACTTATTATTTTTTAATAGACTCTTATAGTATTATATTGTTTATAGAGCCTTTGTCATGGTTCTGCATTATTTGGTTCTGTTTATGTTTTCTTTTTGGGTTTTCATTGGTTTAATTTCCATTTTGTGTCAGTTGTTTTTTTATGGTCGTATTTGAGTTCTTATGTATTTATTGCTTACCCTCTGTTTCCCCCTTGTTCGCCTAGCTCCCTTCTAGATAATGTCCACACCTGCTCCCCATCAGTTGATTACTCAATTCTTTATTCTGTTTGGCATATATACTCCTGCTCCTCAGTTAGCAAACATGGAGCCATTAATGTATCTGTGGGGCAGGTTTACAGACTCCGGATGACCAACATGACAGATATTGAAAGCTATTACTGTGCGGCTGTGAATATATTTGGTAATCAGATGTCACAGATCGGATGCCAGCAGGTTGCGTTTCAAAGAAAAAAAAGATTTACTGTAATTAATGGTAGAGAAAAAAAATTACTCTGGTTAGCCTCCTCTCTGGTTCACCAGCAGCACAGCTAAGGGCCGAACAGATTCTGTCTTACATACACAATGAATCTACATACATTCACAGGACCTTTTCCTTTTTATATTTGATCGTATAGTTTTCTTTTTTTTCTTATACAATATATATTTAAAATGAGTTCAATACAATTTGTTTTTGTTCTTTTCTTTTTGTTCAAACAATATAGAAAAACAAATACAGACAGCAAGTAAAATTAATTATTAAATAACTTATAAACAAATACTCTGGTTAGCCTCCCTTCTAGTTCACCAACAGCTGTATTGCAATTAAAAGCCTAGTAATCCCTGGGATACCCAACTCCAACACTACAAAGAAGATAGCCAGACCGGGGCACTCACCATAGCTGGGGGCCGAACAGATTCTGTGGAATGTCAGCCGTACCCCAATATTTATAGGCCAACCAGTAGGGGGCGCCAAAAACCACTGATCACAAATAATTATAAAACATATTTTTGTAGGATTTAATCTGCGTCTTCTAAAACCCGTTACACACAATATATATATATATATATATATATATATATATATATATATATATATATATATAT
>NW_015153859.1:6458-7547 GCF_000732505.1 Cyprinodon variegatus | reverse complement strand
GTAGACGTTCCCACGCTTTGTAGCACATCAGTGACACCTAGTGGATTATTTACACCATTGCATGAGATTTAAATATGTAGGAGCAAGAAAAGGTCAGCTTTGTCCAAAGAAACACTTTTTTTTTTTTTTTTTATATGTCGATAATGATGGCCCTAAGTCAAACCTAATGAAACTACTTTCTTTTTCTAATCTTTGTCATGTTTTTAAGATCTCGCATGCTTATGCACATGCTCTGCTCGTAGGCCAGTAGGAATGGCGCCACTGGTGTGGAGTTGGACCTGGAGTTCTCAGCTGATGGGATCCCCATACTAATGCACGACGAAACTGTAGATCGGACCACCAACGGTTCGGGCCCACTCAGCAAGATGAGCTTTTCAGAGCTGCGTAAATTGGATGCATCTGCTAAACATCGGCTCAGGTGAGAAGAGGTTTGGTCCAGAAGGTCATAAGAGTATGACAGACTGTCATCCTGTTGGGTAGCTTTTGATTGAATGGTTGAATTTAAAGTATTGTTGTAATATAGGACATAACCCTAATTATCAAAATGTTGGGGGTTAAGTATGAATCTCTTCTACACCAGTGGGACTGATTGATATTAACAGTTATTTTTTTAAGAAAGGGATTTTTTATTTTTTGCTATTAAGCACCTTTGCAAGGTGTAAATGAGCCTTCCTTTTCTTACTAGGTCCAAGTTTGTTGGTGAGAAGATCCCGACTCTGGAAGAGGCGGTGAAAGAATGCATCAAGCTGCAGCTCACCATCTACTTTGATGTCAAAGGTCATCCAGACGAGGTGCAGCCATCAGAAACACTTTTAAACAGAATTGATAATGTGCAGCCAGTCACCTCATTTAACTGATTAGCAAGCAGGTAAAATTGGTAATGGTAAAGACAATGTTGGGCCTTTACTGTCTATTGCAGAAGTATTAATACCTTTTGAATGCTGCCTCATTTTCTAATTAAAACCACAAATTCGGATTTATTCAGTGGTTCTGCACCTGCTCCCTGAGTAGATGTTCCCACACTTTGTAGCACATCATCACATTTTTTGCTACACAATTCCGATGCTGTGAAGTACTGCAGCATGAGGT
>NW_015153859.1:0-611 GCF_000732505.1 Cyprinodon variegatus | reverse complement strand
CCCTTTTCTTTCTCAATCTGAAAAATTGGGGAGGACTTTTAAGGAGAAGGGGAACTGAGCTTCTTGCACAGTATAAATACTTGAAGGCAAAAAAAAAGATGGTGGAAACGGAGAGAACTGATTTGTCAGATCTACCCCCTGATTAGGAAATGAATGAGGATAAACTTCCTCAACAGTCCTACAGTTAATATGACTTATGAGATAAGATACATGTTATCATTCTCATAAAGGGAGGGATTAATGACTTTCAAAGGTCGGACGTGTTAAAGGTTCACCTCTAGTAACAGTTTTATTGAGGATCAATGAATAATAGAGAAAGTGTTGAACAGTCATGAATAAAAAGTGACAGAAGTGTACAAATAAAGTTGTTCAGAAATACTATAAAATGCAGTCAATAATACATTTTTTTTTTACTGAAAAGCTTTCAAAAGAATATATAGGTAAAGACTAGACAACATTTAGTGCAACAATATAAACAGTTTAAAACTCAGAGGGGAGATGGAAAAGAGGTGAGACCATATTTTCTGTAGTCTACATGATGACGCCTCCTCTGTTTTTTTATTGAAACACATAGAGCTTCTCTCATTCCAGGCTACTTTAAAAAGCATCGA
>NW_015153858.1:5973-7560 GCF_000732505.1 Cyprinodon variegatus | reverse complement strand
GCCAGATCATTGTTTGTTTTATGCCTGTTAGTTTGTCTGTTTTTTTTATTTAGTTTATTCCATGGTTCCTGTCTTTGTTCCTGGCGGCCATTTAACCGGTTTAACATTTAACTGGTAAATTGCAGCAAGACTCTGCTCTCTGAAATAAGCTGTTTCAACAGCTTATGGCTTGGTGCCTCAAGCTTATAGGCAGAGGTTTTTTTAACCGAGAGAAAACAGGTAACCAGACTCATTCATTCATTCATTCATTCATTCATTCATTCATTCATTCATTCATTCATTCATTCATTCATTCATTCAGTCAGTCAGTCAGTCAGTCATTCAGTCATTCATTCATTCATCAGGGAGCAGGGAAGTCTTTTCCTGGTCACATTGCTGTATACATCAGTTAAGACTATTTCCCAGGCATCTAGGCTGGCAGATGAGTATGTGCTTACAGTAGACACAGGGGGGCCATGAGTTCCACTCCTGGGAAGATTAAGGTTAATGGAGAGCAAGGAAATTTAATCTGGAAGGTTATATGAAGTGTCAGGATGTTGTGGGCATGGATTAGCACGTTACCCATGAGTTGAAGTACTGTAGCATGATGATATCTATTATATATGAGTTGTTGTATGCAGGTCAACTATTCAAACATACAGAAAACGTAACATGACAATCTTGTTAGGCAGGTATCCGTGGCACCTGTTCTAGCTTTAAAGCCCTTCCCTGGTGACAACCCGGCAAACCATCCAGGTAACAATTAAAACAAGTGTATTTGTCATACCCTTTCCTACTATTATCTGCCCCCAGAGGCCTGAAGAATAGTTAAATTACAGCTCTTAGATTAAATTGGAAAAAAAAAAAAAATATATATATATATATATATAAAAAATAAATGTATCTCAAAGATGTTATTGCATCTGATAAACTTCATTTTGACTCATGACTTTTTTATTGCAAATACAGTCAATAAGTTACTTCTGAATGTAAAACATTATACATAAGGACCAGGGGTGTAATTCACACCCATCATGACAATTCGATTCAGTATCGATTTCCTGACCCAGCGATTTTATTATTTTCAATACTCAGGAATACACCACGATACGATTCGATTATGTTGGGATCCTCAGGCTTGCCCACCAGAGGGCGCCGAGGATCCTTTTCTGCTCTCTTTGTTTTTCCCTTAGGTTTGGAGTTACTGTGGGGATCTGGCGATTACCCTCTGTCTCCAGCAGGATGCGCTGTGGGTCTTCTGGAGCTGGAACCTTCCTGCACACCTGTTCCTAATCCTCTTATCAGAAGACCTCAGTATTTAAGCTGCCTTCAGACCTTGATTCCACGCCGCAGTGTTGATCTTAGTTGGTTAGCTTCCTGAGTCTCTATTACAGATGAATCTTTGTTATCTCTCGTATGAGATCAGATTCTAATTCTTCCTTGTCTCTGCCTCTCAGGAATCCTGTCTCTTCGTGAAAGCTCTGGACGAGCTTAACCCCCTGTCTCCTCGTAAAAGCTCTGGATGAGCTTAACCCCCTGTCTCCTCGTGAAAGCTCTGGATGAGCTTAACCACCTGTCTCCTCGTGAAAGCTCTGGATGAGCTTAACC
>NW_015153858.1:0-1076 GCF_000732505.1 Cyprinodon variegatus | reverse complement strand
CAATATCTGTCAAAAGTTTTTTAAAGCATAACAGTGTGAAAAAGTAAGTTGAAATT
This sequence comes from Cyprinodon variegatus, assembly GCF_000732505.1. Lineage (NCBI taxonomy): Eukaryota > Metazoa > Chordata > Actinopteri > Cyprinodontiformes > Cyprinodontidae > Cyprinodon > Cyprinodon variegatus. Next base: position 1,020 of record NW_015153858.1, on the reverse strand, counting down.
GAGCTAATAAATAATGGGAAGTAGATGGAAAATATATATCAATACTGAATAACTAAATGAGCTCATGCCGCTTTGAATCACTAATGATATAGTGGGTATTTCATATTTTGTATTTATTTAGAAAAAGAAATAGAGATGTCTTAATATTTTATTCTAAAATATCAGTGATAATCGAAGGAATTTTTTAAGGGAAAAAATTGGTGCAGCTGCCTTCGTTGTTTCATTGCCGTTCTTTGAAAAGAAGTTAACTGCAATCAATGCTCTTTTTGACAATATTTATTAGCAAATGAACGTTTTCTTTGTTGTTGAGAAAAAACATAAAAACTGAATCAAGTCCATAAAGTTTAGGTGTTAAGCCTTCCTGAAACAACATTATGCATGATCCTTATTTATATTTAAACCTCCTATTCTGAAAGGTTCTAGCTTAAAGCTTAACTTCCTATCCTTGTTTCACTCCACAAAAAAAAGTGTTTGAGCTTCTAAATTTAATAGTGGACATTGGTTGCACACCAACCTTTGCTTTAGTAGTAATTTAGATTGTTTTGTATTATTTCACCACAACACAACTCAATCATTTCCCTCCAAAACTAGTTGATCAATTTAAGCTCTTGGGTGAAGTTTTATGTAAAAGGTAACCTAAAAAGTTATGGAGCTGCAATCTAAGGAATTAGTAAAGTTGTCTCCCCACTCTGTGAGCTCTATCTATTTGCTGGAGTTTGAATATGGACCTTGAATTTTGGCTGCTATGTTGTGTGAAATGTATTTGTCCTGAAATATTCTGTTCCACTGACTTTTTTAAAATGTACACATTCAGATCTAAAATTTAGCATACTGCAGATGGGTGAGGAGAATATGCCTGTGTGCATCAAGCATAGGTCCCAGGTGAACCAGCAGCAAATTCTGTGCAAAATTTTTAATATTAGGGTACCTCCTGTCACCAGTAAAATAAAACTTTAATTCAGTTTTAATAGTTAAATTAAATGTAAGTTAAATTGAACATTTTCATACACATTTTTCTTA
>NW_015153857.1:6381-7561 GCF_000732505.1 Cyprinodon variegatus | reverse complement strand
GGCCCTCTGACCACCATCAGTAGACAATGCAGGTGAAGTGTCTTGCCCAAGGACACAACGACACTGAAAGTCAGAGTCGGGGCTTGAACCGTCAACCGTCAACCCTTCGATTTCATCCTACAACTGTGTATGTAAATATGGTTGTGTGTCTTCCAAGACGCTGAAATAACAACCCCTCAGCCAGCTAGTTAAAAAGCTGTGCTGTGAGGTCTGCCCTGGCAGTTTGGTGGCTGATGCTGAACCTGCTCACTCTGAAAAACGGTGGGCTGATGATTCCTTCTGAGGGCACAGTAAAAGTAGTCAGATCAGCTGAGTGTTTTGTTCGCCAGACAATGTCAGGACCCACTGTCAATTTAGACTTCATTTGTCAGTATGTCCGAGCCCAGACTGGTTCTCAAGATGTGTTTTATTTTGGGAGGCACATTCAAGAAACTCAGTTTGGGATTGAAAATCACCATTTTGAGCTGATTTCACAAGTTGTCTTACTTCTATAAACTAAGGCTGCACCATGTTGCCAAACTGGACACACTTAAGCTGCAGAGTGGCAACACTAGGAAAAGCTGCTCAAGACCATTCTAGTTCAAGGTTTTTAGCTTGCATACAATACAGACAGTACAGTACAATACACACAATACAGTTTTAAGATAAAGATTTGCATATCTAGATTTTGAAGCGCTATAAATAAATAGGTTTGTGATTATATATATATATATATATATATATATATATATATATATATATATATATATATATATATATATATATATAATTGTCTGTGTATATATGTTACCCCTCTAAAGAATTATTGATACTTCGCTTTGGTATCGATGTTCAGTGGCGCACACATTTTGGTGTGACTTGCATAGATGGATTAAACAACCGCTTCATTCCCAACCTTTATCTCCAGGGATGATATCACTTTTAGTCTAATATTGCAAAGTAAGGCTGATGGGCTCTGCACTAATACAATTGTTTGTATAGCTAAATTTTTCATTCATAAATGTAGAATTGCTAAATCATCTCCCAAACTTGTTGTTGTTTTTTAAATGCGTTTAAGCTACATATAAAATCATTAAAGATTCTGAAAAGTCCTAAAGCAAAAAAATATGATATCCTAAAGCACTTTCCAACAGAAGTAAACAGCTAAACAAAGACTGAATTCTCCCCTCATGTTATACTT
>NW_015153857.1:2189-3550 GCF_000732505.1 Cyprinodon variegatus | reverse complement strand
GGTGAACCCGGAGGAGACCCGGCCAGAGGCTGCTGTTGAATTAAGTTTTCCTATTTAAAAATAGAGCGGGAGCAAAACTGAGTTTGTTTGTGCTTTATTCAAGTATTTATTACAAAGTATTAATCAAACCCATCAAAGTCATCATCCTCTGTTTCTGAATTAAACAGCTGCTCTAAATCAGACATGCCAATTTCCCCTTCTTCGCTGTCAGAGTCCGTGCCGGGCGGCTCCTCGGAAAGGATGCCGGCTTTTGCGAAAGCTCGAACAACAGAGCCAGCAGAGTTGCCTTCCACTTTTCGTGGAATTATTGTGCCGGAAGAATATGTTCGCTTTTATTATTCTGCTACTTCGTTTTTGCTGCATGTACCAGTTAGTTCTGACGCGCGGCTGAAGCAGCTTTGCTGTGTCTGACGCGCGTTGGGCGGAGCTATCCTATCCTTTCTTTGCCTTGCAGCTATATTTGCTGTCCAGCAGCAAAACTTCAATTTTTCCATCTCGAGCTGCAGCAGCGCGTTGGGGGCGAGTCAGATGCTTAAACGCTCCTGACACGCTGCGCCTGCTGTTCAAAACGCGCTGCGGGACCTTTTGCTGCGCCTATACGCGCACCAACCATTGACTTTGCATGTAAACTCGCTGCTTCTGCAGCGCCTGCTGCGTCCGGTTCACAACGATGTTGAGCGGTTGAAGTTCCTTTGTCAGACCTCCCGCAATAAGCCCAGCGTTCATTTGTTTCACCATGTTTTTCACATCAGCTGTGAGATGGAGTCACAGATTACCAGAGATGGTGATGAGTGGAAAAAAAAACACCTGGTCTCCTTACATTCACCTCCCTCAGCCACTCTTTCATCATCTCCTAAATGAGGAGATGAGGAGTTCTGCATGATGCATGGTGGTCTCAAAAGTCTGCAGTAACAACACACATAGGGCGCACCGCACCATAGGGCGCGCTGCACATTTTGAGGGGAAAAAAAGACGTTTATAGTCGTGAAAATACGGTACCACAATCATTTCTACAGGGGCACCAGCCATTGTCTCGAACAGCCCATAGCTAGTAGAGACTACATTTGAGCAAAAGTGTGAGCAATGATTATCTTGCTACTCCTGCAAGCCCTTGAGAAGTGTTATGCATTCAGACTGCATGTGATGCAAGCAGCAAAAGCAGCTGGTTTATATACAAAGTCCATGGTTGATACGTATCAAGGTGCATCAAAAGGTCCTTCAGCGTGTCTAGAGCTGCAGTTACTGCACATCTTGGAGCATCTGAGCAGCCAAAACAGTGCCTCATGAGCTTCTGAGCAGCAGCTGCTGGAGTTGGAAAAATTTACCTTTTGCTGCTCAACGCGCTATAGTAACCAATCAGA
>NW_015153857.1:0-1323 GCF_000732505.1 Cyprinodon variegatus | reverse complement strand
TTTTTTGATTACATTGACTAAGGATCTTTAAAAAAAAAAAGAAAAGGACTTAATTAAAATTTTGCCCTTTTTGCCCTTTCAAGTCTCAAATTGCTTGCACTTTCTTCACAGAGTTATATTCTCCGGGTTTCAGATACACTTAGCCATATTTACAGAATTTTTTTGTGTTTCCAGATCTCCCAAACAGGATTGAACAATATTAAAAGATATTTTTTTTCTCTTTCATTTCTGGAACATGATGGAGAGGTGTTGTGGAACCAATACAGTGTATGTCTGAGGTTTGCTGGTGGCGGGGGTCTGGCCTTGGGTCACTGGCAGCCTGAATGTTTGTTGAGTTCTGTTGGAGGTGTGGGAGTCTCTGGTGGGTCTGGGGGGGTTTGGGCTCTTTGTGCTAGGACCACTGTTACAATCTTCGTAAACTATTCAGCCGTAGCCATGTCCATTGGCATATGGTTGATCCACCTCAAATGTGTTCATGTAACCAGAAAATGCTGCCTTTCAGGGACCTGCATTCTCCATCAAGCGAGTGAGATTAAGATGTAATGTTGCTCTCTCCCTCCCCACCAGGGGGGAGCCTTGAAGTGATGGGGGACCAGCGGCAGATTAGGGCATATGAGCTCCCCAAACGGCGCCTTGGGGCAAAAGAGAGCAAGTCTACATGGGGATGTTGTGCTTTCTAACAAACAATTATGTCCTTCACTTGTTGACTGGAGTGAATTGATCAGTCAGTATTAGCAAGCAGGGTAATAAAACATATAACAGGGAGAGTGGAATTATGTTATCATCTTTAAAGTTTAATCTTCATGTTTTAACCCCCCCCCTCCAAAGAATTAAATTCAAGCTTCACATTCACAGATTTTATTTTTATTTCCCATTATACAGCATAAAACAGGATGAATTACAATTAAGTATTCATTTAGAAACATCTTAAAAGTGAAAGTTCATCTGGAAATAACTTCAGTTACTCAGAGCCAACAGTGATTATTGTGGAGGCAGCTAACTGACGGCCTTAAATCTGCTCTCGGCCTAAAACCACAGTCCTTTCCAGATCATACTCAAGGCAACGACCTATAAACCAAACCACAGTTCTACTCAGGAAACTTAATCCTACAGCTGAAAATATAATTTCACACACATGTAATACAATCTAAAAAGACAGAATTTTGCATATTTTCACTAAACTTGTCTCATTAGATGTATTTGTAAGATCTTAATATCTTAATGCATTGGTGCAACCCATTAGAGTAATAAAAACGTTTCTTGTTGCACTAGTCAGAAACATGTAGGCATTTTTCGAAAGTTCCATCTTATGCAAAATTCATA
>NW_015153856.1:6108-7562 GCF_000732505.1 Cyprinodon variegatus | reverse complement strand
GATATCAAAAAAGTACTCCAGAGTGTTGTTCAGCATGGGGGTGAGTAGAAAATGAAGGCTAATCATGTTTTGGGTGTACTATTCCTTTAACTCAGTTGGTGACTTTGGGCAGTATTCTTTTTCTGCACAGCAAACTTAAGAGCCAATGCTACATATCAGTAAACAAACACCATAATGAATGTAATAAACATGACATTGTAATAAGTTACCGTATCTTAGCTCAGGTGTTCTTGGACCCAGAGGTAAAGGCTCTTGATTTTATGTCACACACTCCTAGTTGTGCATTCTATTCTACTTTTTTGTTTAATAAAATGTAAAATTTAAACAGTTGTTTCTAAGAGGCTTGTTTTGATCAATGTATTGTATGGTTGCTGGTGTGGGAGTGTATTCATGTTTGTTAGAGAAAGGGGGGAAAAAACAGCGTTTAGCTTGTTTACCGCTGGTCATCTATAGACCGGGTGTCCACGGCCATGTGAGCATCAATGTGTTTGTACCTCAGTTTTTAATACAGTATTTAATGGTGGTAACTTTGGGATGAAAGCCGTTGATGAATCTCAAAGGTAGTGTGTTTACATTGTGATCACTTGTCGGGTCACCCTCTATTACTCATACTGTAGGGTTTACTGCGAATAATAGCAGGTAAATGTGGTCAGGTTTCCGTTCTGAGCTCAATCTGTGTGGGCAAACACTGGTTAAAAAAATCAGACCCGTGTAGGATTATGGTGCAGATTAAAACAGAGCATGACGATTCTCTGGGACTGCATATAGGAAGAGAGAATAGTCTAGGAGTTTGTTATGGATTGGTAGTTGCTCTGTTGTTCTCTTGAGGAACACCACACAATGAAGGGTATTGGTGCAAGACAATCCACCATGTTTGCATTTATGATCAGAGTGGTCCCTACGTTCTTCAGAGCAGACCTGATCAGTTTTAACACCCAAAACACGGATTATTTCTGCGAAAGTCAAGGTTTAGACGGAAGGGGAAGATCAGGGCAGAAATCATCTTTTCCTTTGAACCCCCTTTAGTTTTACCCCCTTTAGTTAGTATTATTTTTTTTCGTACAATTGCACATTTAGGTAATATTTTCATGTGAAAACATGGGGGAGTGGAGTCAGCAAGATTCTAACGGCTCTTGACCGAGGAGGGCCCCAAAAGAAGGAGAAAATATATGTCCTGCTATAATTTTTCAAATATAAAACTAAAATCCAGCAAGAAAATCAGAAACAAAGCATGAATATATTGATTACACTGTATACTGTGCAGTGGGTAGCCTCCAGCAGTCTGTATTAAAATCTGTGACAATATTAAAAAAGTTTAGTTAGATTTTTCCATTCAGGTTAAATTACAACCATTAAAAGACATCTATAAATATTGATCATTCTCATGAGCAGCAAGAAGCAGCAACACAAAAAATTTATCTTTTTGCCATTACACATATACATGTGTAAAAAAA
>NW_015153856.1:4356-5802 GCF_000732505.1 Cyprinodon variegatus | reverse complement strand
ATGGAAACAGAGTTTTAAGGGGCCCCCAGGAACTTGGGGCCCTAGGCAGCTGTCTGGTATTGCCTAATTGTAAATCCCCCTTATTTCAGTGGCTTCTTCTGGTAGCATTTATTCCAAAGAGTGTATAAAACATATGGCTGATGGCTGAATTTGGACTCTTTTATCTGAGGCTGTACTCACTTCATACAGCTTAGATATTACAGGCTGTGTATTGAGGAAATTGCACATTTGTACTGTAATATAAGCTGTACACTGACCGTTTTATGTTGTGTCAAAGTGTTATATCTTCTCTGTTGTATATATATAAAAAAAGTACAATATTTACAGAAATTCCAGGGGTTTACTTCTGTTGCCCATGTTTTAGACATTAATGGCTGTTTGTATTTGTACTGCTACATAAACTGTACGCTGGCTGGCTGTTTATGGGCGTCATGGCTTCAGTTTTGTTTCATGAAATGGCAAAAAATTATTTAAAAAAGTTTAGAGGACCACTGCTCTATACAAACAAGAATAAACTGTGTTTTGGCTAAGATCAACGTGCTAATGTCAATATTCTTATATTCATGTTTTTCTTCTTCTCTTCAGGTTCAATTAATTATCTGACTTTATAGAATTTACTGGGTATCACTGCTCAAACCTACAGTATTTAAATTCTAGTGGATTAAATGAACCACAGAAGTAAGTAGTATTCTCTATAGATAAAGCTTAATGGCTGTAAGGTGTTTATTTATATAAAACATGTATGGATTGTATAATGATGGGCATCACTGTAACAAACCACTCTCTAAAAGGGATTTGGACTTTAATGTGCCTATAAAAATGCTGGCATAAAGACTCTATGCTGGATGTTATGTAAGGACAATGAAGAAGACTATAAACAGTGGTGGACTTTGGTCTTACTTAAAATAAGCTCTAAGGGAAAATAAAAACCTTCATTTTGTTGCATAAAACTGCAAAGCAGCTTAGAAACAATGAAAGGTGCACAAAAAATACAGCCGCCCAAAATACGACCCATTCAGTCCCATTTATTTGTATTGCTATATTTTAAAACAGACATTGTCTCTGACTTTACAGAGTCAGATCAGACAGATGGGTTAAAAAGAATCCATCTGATTGCATGTTAGTGTTTGCAGAATTCACTCTACTGGAGTTGGTATGTAGAAAAAGGAAACGGCTGCTTAAATTGTGTCGCTGAAGTAAGTTGCACTTATTGCAACACTTTTACTGTTGTGGCAGTTAATCAAATTACTCTGAAAAACTGGAATACAATCTTATACTATTTAAAACAAAATAAATTATATTTCTGTGTATTTTTTTGTTAATTTCGTCAAAATAATTTGGCAGATATGAGTGAAAACAGGTAAAACTAACTTTTTTATTCACTACCCCTGTTAAATTAGAATTATTTTCTTAATTTTTATTATTTATTGAAATGTATATACATTT
>NW_015153856.1:0-2984 GCF_000732505.1 Cyprinodon variegatus | reverse complement strand
TATATATATATATATATATATATATATATATATATATATATATATATATATTTTTTTTTTCTTGGAGGGGGGGGGGGTGTCACTGTAAGATTTAAATTTCTTAATGCACTAGTTTGTACAAGCTACAAACTACTTTGCCGCAAACCACAAAACGCGCAAAACCATCATTTAAATAGGGCGTCTCCAACAGTTTTGCACCTGCCACCAGTTACGCAATCACTCTTGTTAAATCACTCGCGCAAAATTCCAGTTTGTGAGCGCAAATTACTGCACGCAAAGTTGGATCTTGATAAATCCAGCCCATAGTCCCTTCAGTGTGTCCTGGGCCTCCTCCTGGTGGGACGTGCCTGGAACACCTCACCAGGGAGATGTCCAGGAGGCATTCTAATCAGATGCCCGAGCAACCTCAACTGCCCCTCTGTGGAGGAGCAGCGGCTCTACTCTGAGTCCTCCTCGGATGACTGAGCCCTATCTCTAAGGGAGAGCCCGGACCCACTACGGAGAAAACTAATTTCAGCCGCTTCTATCCAGGTTCTCATTCTTTCGGTCATGACCCAAAGCTCATGACCATAGATGAGGGTAGGAACGTAGATCAACCGGTAAATTGAGAGCTTTATTTTTGGCTCAGCTCTCTCTTCACCACAGAACGGTACAGCACCCGCTTCACAGCAGACGCAACACCAATCCGCCTATTGACCTCCCGCTCCATCTTCCCCTCATTCGTAAACAAGACCCCAAGATACTTAAACCCCTCCAGAAGGGGTAATACATCCTCCCTATCCTGGAGAAGGCACTCTACCCTTTTCCGGTTCGAGACCATTGTCTCGGATTTGGAGGCACTGATTCTCATCCCGGCCACTCCACACTTGGCTGCAAACCGCTCCAGTGAGAGCTGTAGATCACGTTCTGATGAAGCCAACAGAACCACATCATCTGCGAATAACAGAGATGCAATCCTAAGGCCACCAAGACAGATCCCCTCATCACCTTGGCTGCGCCTAGAGATTCTGTCCATAAAAGTTTTGAACAGAATCGGTGACAAAGGGCAACTTGGCAGAGTCCAACCCTCAACAGAAACGAGTGTGACTTACTGCCGGCAATGCGGACCAGGCTCTGACACCGGTCATACAGAGACGTAACAGCCCCTATTAAAGGGCCCGGTACTCCATACTCCCGGAGTAAGCCCCTCAGGACCCCCAGAGGGACACGGTCGAATGCCTTTTCCAGATCCAAAAAACACTTGTAGACTGGTTGGGCAAACTCCCATGCAACCCCCAGAATCCTGCTGAGGGTATAGAGCTGATCCAGTGTTCCACAGCCAGGACAAAAACCCCACTGCTCCTCCTGAATCCGAGATTCGGCTATCCGACGGACCCTCTTTTCCAGTCCCCCGGAATAGAACATACCATGGAGGCTTAAGAGTGTGATTTCTCTGTAATGGGAACACACCCTCCGGCCCCCTTTTTTAAATAGAGGGACCACCACCCTGGTCTGCCAATCCAGGGGAACTGCCCCTGATGTCCACACAATGTTGTAGAGCCGCTTTAGCCAACACAGCCCCATAACATCCAGAGCCGTAAGGTCCTCAGGGCGAATCTCATCCACCCCTGGAGCCTGGCCACCGAGGAGCTTTTTAACCACCTCGGTGACTTCAGCAACGGAGATGGGAGGACCCAAGCCAGAGCCCCCAGGCTCTCCTTCCTCGATGGAAGACGTGTTGGTGGGATTAAGGAGGTCTTCGAAGTACTCCGCCCACCGACATACAACCTCCCAAGTCGAGGTCAGCAGCACACCACCCCCACTATAAGTAGTGTTGGTACTGCACTGCTTCCCCCTCCTGAGACGCCGGATTGTGGACCAGAATCGCTTCGAAACCATATGGAAGTCTTTCTCCATGGCCTCTCCGAACTCTTCCCATTTTTTGACAACATCTTATTACAAAGCGTGAAGTTTATTGTCCTCCAAAGTGTGAGTGGTTCCTAGAATTTCTAAAAGTAGAATGGGAGGCAGATCTTTNTGTCGCTACAAGCATGCTTAGTGTGAGGGATTGTATTTGAGTAAATGAGTCAATGCAATCAACTGGTTTTCCTTAGATAGAAAACTTTGAATCAATTGGCGCTATATAAATAAACTGAATTCAATTGAATTTAATTGGTCTTAGCACTGATCCCTGTGGTACTCCACAGGTAACCTTTGAGGATGAGGAAGATTTGTCATTAACATGAACAAACTTCCTTTAATTCCAAGACAATATTTATGTCTTTGTAAAAGAATATTATGATCAACTGCAGCACTGAGATCCAACAGGACGAGCACAGATACAAGTCCATTATCTGAGGCCATGACAATATCATTAGTGACTTTCACCAGAGCTCTAAAGCCAGACTGAAACTCTTCAAAAAGTTAATTATGGTTGAAGTGATCACACACTTGTTTGGCAACTACTTTCTCAAGAATTTTAGATGAGAAAGCAAGATTGGATATAGGTCTATAATGGACCAAGTCATCTGGGTTTCTTAAGCAAAGGTTTAATTCCAGCAACCTTAAAAGCCTTTGGTACATATCCCTGTAACAGAGATAGATTAATCACATCTAAAATGGATGAGGAGATCAAAGGGAATACCTCCTTAAATAACCTGGTTGGAACTGGATCTAACATACAAGTTGAAGGCTTAGATGAGGACAATAATTTTGCTAACTCTGAAAGTTCAACTGGATCAAAGCAGTCTAAACCCGGTTCAGATTCCATGACTACCTTAGATGCTGTCCCACCCCTCCAGAGACAAACCAATGCAGATAGAGGAGTGCTAATGATCTTATTTTTAATAAGATCAATCTTATTTATAAAGAATCCCATAAGATCTTTACTGCTAAGAGCAGGTGGAATGGACGGTTCAACAGAGCTATGGCTCTGGGTGGGTTTGGCAACTGGATTAAAAAGATATCTAGGATTATTCTTATTCTCTATTAATGAGGAAAAATAT
>NW_015153855.1:5573-7563 GCF_000732505.1 Cyprinodon variegatus | reverse complement strand
ATAAAAGCCAGCGAGAGGAGCAAAGCATGATCTTAGAGCAGGATAGAAACACCAGAAACAAATCGATGGGTTACAGGCAAAGCCCAGCAACTCACATATCAATCAATCGATCACTTTCTTTATTGTCAATTACAATTTACATTGTAATCGAGATTTCAGTGTCAGTACAACTGTTCATCACATACATTGGGATGGGTGGGGAGCTGAGGGCCATGCATGCCCCAGAACACTGACTTGGGCGTGCTCTTATGGCTGCCCATGGCATGGCCCCACGGTGAGGCGTTTTCCTATAGCGATGCCTATATTCTTTGGAAAGATAGGAGCCACACTGGGGAGGGAGAGAGGGGGGGAGCATATGTCACACTTAATCCTCGACAGGATACAGTTTGAGATAGTCAATCTGACATATACCACCTTTCAGATCCTTCCATGGAAACAAATAAAAAAAAAAACATATATCTTCATAATTAAAGGTATTGTGGAGGAGTTTTTAAAGGACCCGCCCTCTCCACTTTGCAGATGCAAAAGCGTGCACAAGCCCATTTCTCCTCGTGCACGCCCTATTTAAAACGTGCTGTTCTCCTAGCTCATACAAGTCCACATACAGAGGGGAATATATAGTGGACTATAGTGAATTGAGTTAGCTGACCTTAACTGACCGTTCATAACTCCTCCTCCACTGCGCGGTGCATACGCCATCTTTGTTATTAGTCGCCGCTGTCGGTTAGTGACAGCCTATGGCGGCAGTGGGTTGCTCTGACAGCAAATCCCATAATGCTTTTTGAAGAGAGATCTCCACGCAAAGCAATCTGGGATATATTTACCTTTTGTGAGGCATTTCTTTTCTTCTCATACACTTCGTAGACACTTTTTCTCTTACCACCCTCGGCCATTTTCAAAGAACCACGGTGAGAAAGGTGAGCTTCAATGGCTGTCTGAAACCGTAGCTCACCACAGATATCTGCCTGAAAGTGAGCATGTGCAAAAAAAGCACTTAGGACGGAAATAAAAGATTGTGCTGTATACCTTTATGCATGGGCGGTACTAGACAGGGGCTAACAGGGGCCAGTAAATCATGTCCTGGCCCCTGTTATGGCCCCTGTACTGAAGACATAATGCTAAAGAAATTTTACTGATGATATGCACTGGAACAGACATGGTTACTGATAGGTCCTTTGGATCTATTTCTTTTTCTTTTTTTTCTTTTTTTTTTTACAAATTCTGTTCTGCTAATTATTTAAAAACAATAACAAATAAAAAAAATACTTTAATTTTTACAGCTGAATTTATCAGTTTTTCTTGAGTTCTAATTCAGATTTTATAGGAAATGGTAATTGTAAGTTAAATTAAGTCAAAAATGTGTTAAATTCCTAAATTATGAATGTATATTGACCTAATAAGACACAGAATTTGAATTAAACCTAATTGAATAGAAATGTCACTTCTTGCAGCTCTCTTAATATATTTGAATCCCTTTCTCTGTTTTGTATTTCATGCTTGTCTGTGCCCCCATGGAAACAGACTGGCCCCCTCCTGGCCCCCTGGTACATTTGGTCTTTAAGTCCCTGCTTGTGTCACGCAGCTCTAATAAGTCATGATTGATGTTTATGATTTTCCAAAGCAGTGTAAATGAAATGTTTCCCCTTATTTTTGAACATCTTCTGCTGTGTGTGTTTCTGCTTCAGTGACAGTCCACAGTGTGAGCCCCCCCTAGTGGAAGAGCCTGCACCCGATGCCGTCTCCGTCAGCCGCAACAGTGAGGATGGTACGTTTTTTCACTCCGTTTACCTCAACACTCCCTCTGCTGCTCATTATCTAGAAGCCAGCTTTCCTTAGTAACTCCGTCACTCGCTTTAACCTGTTTATAATCCAACTGTAATGCTGCGTCACTAATAGGGGTGTGCAAAATAATCGTCATGATGATGCATCGTGATTCTAATTTTCGTGATCTACTGCATCGATTCTTGACACCAAGTATCGATTATTAATT
>NW_015153855.1:0-2018 GCF_000732505.1 Cyprinodon variegatus | reverse complement strand
CAAACTCAACTCTGTTACTGTCATTTTGAATTGAAAAAGCTTCCTGGATGGGAAGCGAAACGTCTTCAAACTTGGAAACAAAGTCCAGTGGATTGTTTTTAACTTTGTTTTTGGAATAGCTGACAGACAGATTTCTGATGCAGAATTTCATCTAGAATGCCTGAGTTTATAACTCCACCACCTCTCAACCTGCTGGGCTAAAGTAATCTACTCTCCGATTCAAACCACAGAAACAGACTGATTCATTTAGCCAGTGTTGCTTTTAGGATTTAGTTTGGGACTGAAACCTCTATATTGTTGCTCTTATAGCTGTTTTGGGGCCGTCGTCCTGAACTCTGTTTTTTCCAGGATTGTCCTGTTTTATGTAGCTTCTGTGAAACTTCTGAGGGTTTTTTTCTGCATTTTCAGAAGCGAAGTCGATCGTGGAAGTCCAAAGCCTGATGTGGACAGCAGGGAGATGCTGGAGGAGAGGGTGTCCGCTCGGGGCAGCGCCCCCTCCCCCACAGGAGGCCATGTGGCTGACATCTACCTCGCCAACCTCAAGTGGGTCTTTCATCCACAGAGCACGACTATTTGAGGTGTTTGCGGTTCTTACCATGTTCTGTGTTCCAGGCTGAAGAAGCGCCCTGAGCACGGAAATGTCCGAAGAGCATTCAGATCAGAGAGCGACGGCACTGGTCCAGGAGCCAGCAGCAGTGGGGCAGGAGGTGCCAGAACGGCGTCTCTACCCGGTGGAGCTCAATTAAAAGACTTTGGAGACAAACGTCCAGTCAGCGTTCATAACATCCTCAACTCTGTCACTCGACACTCTTCTCTCAAAACCAAGGTACGCTTCCTTTAGATCATCTTAAGGCTGAGATATATATATATATATATATATATATATACATATATATGCATATATATATATACTCAGAAACCAAGACGTCTGCATGTGTGCAAATGTGCCCCCCGCCCCTTCCACACTTGGATGCACCTCTCCAAAAGTGTAGGTGACAGCAGACAGTGCCACAGACTCTACATACTGTGTATTTCCTGTTTCCTGTTTGACCGCCATTGTGGAAAACGACTTGTGAAGATGGACTTCGCGAGAACGCTGGGACCCTTTTTCCACCTGGATCCCCGCTCTTTTTGGCCCTCATGTCCCTCCGTTGTCACACAAATTTTCTCTCTTTAAAGGGCTGGTTATACTGGTTAAGCATGTACGCAGCAGTGTTAGCTAGTTAGCTAGCTGTTAGCTAGTGGAAGATATCACGCAGATATTTTGGATTTATGTCCAATTTTGAAGCGTGGTCTGCGCTTTGTTATTCCACAACACAACGCAAGAGTGACAATCACGAACTAGCTGTGGATTCTGGGTGTCTGTGTGTGGGTTTGACGAGGTTTTCCGCCGTCTACAACCCCTCATCCAACGCCGGACGACACACAGTTCACCTGTGAGTGTTCCCCAAAGTCTTGCCGTGTAGCTGCATGTTTTGGCTTCGGGTGCAAACCAAGAGACCGTCGAACAGAGCTACAAACTCGCATCTTGCACGGTGTCTGGGATAGTGTCCGAGGTGTGCCAGGCATTGTGGATGGCACTACAGCCAGAGTTTCTGCCATTAGGTACCAAACAGGAAATACATGCAGTGTAGAGTGGATATAGAATTGACCAATCAGAGGCCTCCTGTCTGCCGTCAATTTTGGGGGAGGTGCACCAGACATTTTTTCGGGAATCCCACGGGTCGCGGGATTCCCATGGTATTCCCGTGGGATGGGAGTCAGTATTAGTAACGATCACGTGATTGGGACGGTACAGGATTACACATTAACGGAAGCAGACGGGAGCGGGTGCAAACCAATAGCTAAAAAAAAACTAGGATCGATGCCAAAAAATAAAATAAAATAGAAAGAAAAAATCCAGTACCCTTGAAGTCTACACTATAATGCGAGTCAAAAAAACTACACGACCCAAAAACCTACAGTGCTTCCGCTCTGAGTTTTTCACCTGAGCTCAAAAACAACAAGAATGGGAGCGG
>NW_015153854.1:6761-7570 GCF_000732505.1 Cyprinodon variegatus | reverse complement strand
TTTATTTATTATACAAATGTTTACAGCATTGGAAAACATCATTATTTGCTGTTTGATGTCCTGCACACCATATTAAAACAAACAAAAAAGTTGTTTTTCATAAATTTTTGAAAAAGCTCCATGGCGCCGAAAAAGGGGATGCTAAAGAGCCGCAGGTTGCCAACCTCTGTCCTACACACACTATCCTTTAATGGTAGCTTGGTGTCCAGAGGCCCATTTCACAAAACAGGTTTAGATTCAAGGCTGATTTAAGCTCAGTAACCAGGTCGTCTGCGTTTGTGCCGCAGTAAACTCTAATGTGCCCCAGCTCCTACCTCTGCTGCACCTCTCCATAATTGTAGGTGACCGCAGACAGTGCCACAGACAGGAGGCCTCTGATTGGTCAAATCTACATCCGATCTACACTATGCATATTTCCTGTTTGGTACCTTACTGGGCTTGTTTTGTTTGTATGACCGCTATTGTGGAAAACAACTCGTGAAGATGCACCAGATAGAAGAGCGAGGTTTCCTTTAGACAACTTTTATTGTCATTTTGTATACACAGACGGTATACAGACAACATTCAAATAAAATTACATTCAATTAAATATGAAAGGAAACCTATACGCTCTCCAAATAAATATTTAGCTATCTTCAAATGAAAGCTACTCATTCTTTTATTGGATCCTAATCCAAAGGACGTGCAATGTTTGTTTTTTTATTCCCTTATATGTTTAAGCTGGTGAAAGACTTTCTTTAATTGTTCAATGGGGAAATGAAACGGAGTGATTGTGCAGAGACACACTTACTGGACACTCTGAGTGTATT
>NW_015153854.1:0-1572 GCF_000732505.1 Cyprinodon variegatus | reverse complement strand
ATTCATTTAATCCATGAATTGGGTGTTACAATGTGTAAAAAAGGGTTAAATGTTTTCTAAGTATTTACAGGTTCCTTGAATGAGCTAATATTAGTTGCAGTGATTTTGAGCTTATATGAACACAAAATAATGAGCTGAAACATCCATAGGATGTTCAGGCTGAATACATTCTGGTATAAATAACTTTCAACTGCCAGGCATTGAAAGGTAATAGACTGAAACAATCCGCTGAATAAACGTACAGTCTACAGATCATTTAAATGTATTGAATTTAATGATGACTTTAGGAAAGTGACTGCACATAAATTTTGAGTAAATAAGGAATTATTCATTGAAGACACTGCTTATCCTGATAAGAACATTAATTGTACTCTCTTGTGTGCTGGAGGATCCAGGAGGAATGGATTGCTGAACTGTGATGGGAAAACACCATGAGAACCACCACATGGTACATTTTGATGGCTGGTTTATCCATGATAAGCGGTCACATTTAGGAGGCCTCCAGGTGGGAGTGAAAGTAGATGAACTTGGCCTGATTAGATTTATAGACTGAGGTTACCTAGTAGAAGGTAAATTAAAATAATGTGCGCATAGGAAACTAAAACAGCTTTCCTTTAATTAGATGACACCAAAATTGTAGCTAAATGCTGAAACTGTGTTCTTGAGTGAAAACATTTGGTCTGAAGTTTTGATTGTGGTTATCTTTGATCCCTGATTAATGCTACATCATCAGGGGGACTGTTGATTGTTTATTCCATGATTCTATGATGTTGAAAGAAACAGCGTTTACAGTTTTCTTCTATGATTGATATCCTGGTCATGAGGTGACATTAATAGTTTTGTTTAAAGGTGACATTATTAAAAAGTCACCTTTTCAGGGGGAATTGTTAGGATAATTATCATTGATGATGTGTGAGTTTATCACACCCTGGTATGGGCTGCCTGTTGCGCGTCAGAACTGACGTTTCAATCTAATTAGGACAGTTCCTCTGTCGAGATATACAGCTATAATCTTCATTTTGTACGTGGCAAAGATTTGGAAATGGAATAAGAGTGGTGTCCTATTTTGATAAGGCTGGAGCCATGGATGTTTAATCATCTGCTAACGTGTATGACGTAAAATATGTTGATGTCCAGACTGGAGATGTATGAAATGTCTTTTTAACTGTTAATCAGGGCCACTTCCTGAGAGGTGAGCCCAGAGGTGAGAAACTGCCATTCTGTAACCCTAAGCAACTTCTCTGATCTGATTAAGATTACAATTTCTATCAAAATCTGTTGTCATGTCTCCTGGTTATTTAATACATAAAAGTTATGAAGTGTTATTTAAAGAGTTTGTCCTGAGTGATCTTTTTTCAGGGAAACGAACCGGAGAGATAGAGCATCAGGGTGCATAAACAGAGCCTATCTTTAACACAGGGAAAACAGAAAGCCGATTTGGTTTGTGGGTGTACAGTTTAGCTTCCACAAAAAAAAAAAAAAAAATCCTCTTGGTTCTACAAACAGCCACGAGGCGAAAAAAAGAAAAAGATCTGTACCTTTAGCTCTTCAGTCTTTGCTGGGTGAGAGATG
>NW_015153853.1:3946-7582 GCF_000732505.1 Cyprinodon variegatus | reverse complement strand
CCAAACTCAACATCCATGAATTGAAGTCTGAAGTCCCCATCTACTCCGCACTTTCTCTTCATTTCCTGTATGAGTCCCATGACAGTTTCCAGCATCCCATCTGGAAGAATCAATCTCTGAGTTGTTTTCCCCAAGAATGATTGGTAGTTTCTGTTAGGTTCAAAAGTGAAGGTTTGTAAAAGAAGAACTGAAATAAACAGTAAGGGATTTTCAAACAGACAGAGCTGCACCCAAGACTCAAACACTCTGTCTCCCCTCGACCTCCTCTGCAGAGCGTTTTATTAACAGAACATGACACATGGTTACAAACAGAGTATTGTTCTGACAGGACAGTTGATCAGGTCATAAGACAGGTCGCTTTCCTCTTGACTGAATCATAAGGCAGTGTGGTCTCTTGACTGAATCATAAGACAGAATGAAGCATCTCATTTCTACAATGTTTCATATGAACATACATTAATTTAATAATCATCATTGAATAAACCTAACATTCCCTCCTGTTGTGCATATAAACATTAGCATGTAGCACTTCTAAAAAGATTTCTACTACACACATCATAAATGCATAGCAGATAGGGAATTCAGTAATCAAAGATCAATATGCAAAAAACAAAAATATGAAAAGATTAAAATGTAAAATTTAAGCAAAAATGTAAGATTTATCAAGAATGAAAAAGCTTCAAAAATCTGTTCCTTGAGTAGGCAAAACCTCTCAAATAGAGGAAAATCCCTACCCGACCCTTCCAGAGGAAGCGATCCTTATCCCTGTAACAGATTACACAGTTGCCACCACATCATCAGTATCTTCACCAGCATCTTGGCGGAGTTGAACATAAGTTACAGCTGAACACTGGATTAGAGTGGATCTTATCATTCTCTGAATCATTGACTGGAGACATGGTATTAAGCAATAAATAAAAAGGAAAAATATAAGGAATAATCCTACAAATGATAAAGCTATCTTCATCAGCACCTGCCACTATGATCCCATGATGAACCAACTTGTCCATGGTGCTGACCTTGCACCGGAGGCGTGAAAGTCAACATACGTCTTTAAATCTTCAACTCATCCAGAGCGGTCTGTATGAGTACAAACATAACAGTCTGTTTTATTCAAACCTTCATTAAAGCTCTTGGAATGCTGCCACCACATATTGGCGCCGAAGGGATGACTTGGTGTGGATCCATCAAAAACCATTCGGGTTTTCCTTTCTTTCAGGTGGTCAGTTTGAGTCCCCAAGAGCACTAGTCCAATGGTCACCATCAAACAACAGAGCCACTTTAGTTTTCCCATCTTCACCAGTCCCTCCAAGGAAGCACCCACTAACCAGGACTCTAAGGGATTGGGTTAGGTTGGTTTCTTCACCAGCATTGAGACGAAAAGCTCTAAATTGCTTAACCCCTTTGTAGCTGAGCTGATTCAATCAGAATCAGAATCAGAAATACTTTAATAATCCCAGAGGGAAATTACTTTTGTTACACGCTCCAGTTACAGTTTTATATATATATACACACACATCCAGCTACACAATATAATAAAGATTTTAAAAAAATAAGAATATGGGGGAGCTACTGTTTCCACAGGTCCACTTTAACCCTTAAGAGTAGGACACTACAGGTTTGAGCTTATCACCATGAGACTGTAACAACACAGAGGTCACATAACTTGCTTAACAGTCAACTGTTTGGATGAACGGTTTTTGATAATTTTATAGAGTTAGATTAATGGGGTGAGTTGGTGATATTACTACAGAAACATGCAACCTTGCAACCTATTTCCTGTTTGTAGGTCTTCTATTTCTATTGCCCTTGACATCCATTCCTAGGATGTGTGACCATTTGCTGATTTTACAAAAATTAGCATTTTAGATGGTTTTAGCATTTACATTATCTTTAACACAAGTATTACAGGCTCCTGAATTGCATATAAGTCTAACTGCCTGTCCATTAATTGCTAGAACTATTCATGTTTTTTCTTTTTTAAATCCATTTAATATCCCCCATGCTCCATACACCTCTACAATTGCAAAACCAACTAATTTCTTTCCGGAAGCTGACCCATCCACATACAAATTTATATAACCCTCCTGTGGTTCATCTTTTCCCCTGGGTGGTTAGATCCAGGGAGTAAAATGTTTTTGGTAATGAGCCTGAATGTATCACATGTGTGTCAGCTGCTTCTACCTGTGGTGTAACTTCCCCTTGTAGCATTAAATCTGTACATCTTTTCACTCCCATCCCTTTGTCTGTAGGTACCAGCACTAATTGCAATTTCCTTAACAAATCTCTGCCTAATAAATTAATTGGATAGTCTTGGCTTAACACAAAATCAGCTTCCACCGTGAATCCCTCCTCATCAGTGACCAATTGTTTTTCAGAAATGCGTTGAACCACCATTCTCCTATCAGCAGAGACTACTGTAATCCATTTTGGTCCAGGTTTGATCTGAGGTAATTTTTCCCTCAGGACAGATGTATCAGTGTCACACAAAAATGTAACTTTTACCCCTTTTATGTTTAAATGCCAGTATGGTTTTTCTGATGTGTTTAATAAAAAAAAGAAAATTTGCTGCAGGTCTAGGACCTCCACTGGGTCCACAATTAACTGCACTTTTTGCTCATAAACATGACTCCTGGCATCAGTGCTAGTCATAAAATTGGTGATGGGGAGGGTTACTCTGCAGGGGTCTGGACATTCTCGAGCAAAGTGTCCCTCCTTTTCACAATTGTAGCACCTATTGTGCTTTCTACATGGCCCCTTTTTTTCCCTTGAGCCCAATCATGGTCCAAACTACACTTCATAGCTTTTTCTATTTTTAGCTTGCACAATCCACTTATTAAACCCCTCTAATTTTTTTCCTGTATGTAGCTTGCATGACTAAAATAATTTTCTGGTGGGTTGTTCATTTAAAATTTTTTTGGTTCCGAAACTAAGGTTATTGTAGACCCTGCAGGCGCATTAGGAAGGCTGTGAGCTGAAATCCGCGCTGCAGTCGCTGTTCCATTGACCGCCCCCCCGCTGCTGCAGATTCAAGCTGTCTCCCTCTAAACGGTGTTTCATTATCTTTTGGATGCACAAACAACTTAAAAGACCCAGAAACATAACTTTAAAGACGGAAGCACATAACATTAAAAGACGGACAAACACAACATTAGATCTATTTATTTCATTTTTAATAATAACATTGTATCTACTTTGCGCATGTATTATATCAACAACTTGCTATTTGGAGCTCATTTAACTATTTACTTATTTATCTATGTATTTATTTTTTTATTTTTTTATTTATCTATTTTTGCACTAGTGCTTGTTTCTAGCCGGCACACAACATTTCTCCATTGATCAACTTCCACACACCATCTATTTCATACTTTTCCTTCCACTTCTAAAAGTATTTTAAATTACTTCGATCAATCTGACACAAACTTTCCATACCCCTTATGATCTTCTCTATACTCCTTCCTGAACCCATCCTTTTTAATTCTTTTACCTCCCTGGCTCTCTTTAGTTATTTTATCCTTAAGTTCTATTATTTTATTATTTTGGAATAGAGGCGTCCCTCAAACCCATATAATAATAATAATACATATATTCATGTGTCTATTTTTTGTTGGATCCTGCACTTCTACGAACTCC
>NW_015153853.1:0-755 GCF_000732505.1 Cyprinodon variegatus | reverse complement strand
CCTTACTATTTTAAGAACAACACAGAGTCCCAAACTCAAACGCACAGAATACCCAGATGCTATATCTGTCAACAAAACTTGGTCTCGTCAAATATTCTTGCAATTACAGCTGTAACTTAAATGGTCCTATACCAACTTTTGATCAAAAGCTTTAGGCCTACCCTTTGTCGTGTAGATCAGTTGCCAGGGAGTCGTCACCAGGATGCCCAGGGCAGGGCTGGACCAAACTGGCCCCGTCCGGCGAAGGGGGGACGGCTCTCGACAGATTCTTGACCTTGGTCCCACACGGTCCTGGACAATTGGTATTTTGACTCCCGGGTTTCGGCACCAAAAATGTTACGTTCAAAAATATAGGTTTGTAAAAGAAGAACTGAAATACACAGCAAGGAAATTTCAAACAGCTTCCTGCAGGAGGAGAGACAGAGCTGCACCCAAGACTCAAACATCCTGTCTCCCCTCGACCTCCTCTGCAGAGCATTTTATTAACAGACCATAACACATGATTACAGAGTATTGTTCTGACAGGACATTTGATCAGGTCATAAGACAGGAAACTCTCCTCTTGATTGAATCTCAAGGCAGTGTGGTCTCTTGACTGAATCATAAGACAGAGTGAAGCATTTCATTTCTACAATGTTTCATATGAACACACATTCATTTTATAATCACCGTTGAATAAACCTAACAGTTTCACTGGAAGAGCCATTTCACATCCCCCTGAATGAGGAAAGATTATGAAAATAAAGATTCATTTT
>NW_015153852.1:6684-7589 GCF_000732505.1 Cyprinodon variegatus | reverse complement strand
GTCAGACCAGCATACCCAGTCAGACCAGCATACCCAGTCAGACCAGCATACCCAGTCAGACCAGCATACCCAGGGTCAATACCCAAGACGTCAGATTTTATTCCTTTAGTTTTGTGTGAAAAATAAACTTTAAACTACCTCAACGGGCATATATATCCCTTTAGTCATGTACAAAAAAATATATATTAGTTGAGGGCCCAATATCAATGTCTTTCATGGGGCCCTATATTCCTGGCGGCCCTGCTGCCCTTCAGGATCAATCAAAGATATTTTTAAATGTATTTACTATGAGGCTATCCTGTAGTTCTGTTTGAGACTCTTATTTTGAAGTCTGACAGGAAATTCTGGAGCTGCCCTGTTGTGAAATCATGAGCAGAAATAAGAAAGTTTCCTCCTGCTGATTGAGGAAACCCAACGGCAGACGAACCATGATTCCTCGTCCAAATTCAAACCGTTTGTTTGGAAGATTTTTACTTCAGGAAATAAAATAAAAGTGACAGAATGAGAAAACAGGTTATTATAAGCAGTTAAACGTATCATTGGATCCCTACAGGAATCTTTCCTTGTGTAAAGCACCAATAATGTTCAGCAGAGTGCACTGGAAAAACAATCTAAAAATAAGTAAAAAAATGTTTAAATCAAATGTATTTAACCTTAATTTGAGCAGGTAAATGAGACAGTTTGCAAATGGAATCAGTATTTTTACTCTTAAAATAAGATAATTAGATAATATGCACTTGAAATAAGACGATGCAATCGTTTTTTCTTATTTTAAGTGGAAATTGTCTTGTTCCACTAGCGAAATGTTTCTTTTACCTCCTCAATCCAAGAACAAATGCACTTTTTTAAGAAAAAATGACTTATCTAGATTTTACGGAACAGGATTAGGGCCACTGAAAAAAAAA
>NW_015153852.1:2681-3829 GCF_000732505.1 Cyprinodon variegatus | reverse complement strand
ATTACTTCCTGTCGACTATTTTTGTCAAACATCAGACATGATTTAGTTATAAAATGATGAAAATATTCCGTTTTATTTAAAACTCCCCCATGACTGCACTGGAAGGACGGGTCAACAGAACAAAAAACAGGAAGATGTCATCATCTGATATGTTAAATGAGACGGAGAAGCAAAGAGCCACTTGATTTAAAAATTAAAACTGGGATCCTGTCTCTGAAATTAAAATCATAACAACCTTCATTTTAATTTACTGTTTAAATTCAACTGGAAGAAGTACTGAGTATTAAAACCTCAGTTCAGGGGCCACATAGGGGCCAGGAGCAGTTCTTTATTTGTTCGGGAATTTGGGCATTGATCATGCCGACAAACGCTGTGAATGAGCAGGACTGTGAGCTAAGCTAGGTGCGATCAAACGGGGGTTTAAAGCGGAAAAGGCCAACAAATTCAGAATATTGGCTTCGCCATGTAGAGCCCTGCGCCAAAACACTTTAAGGCTGAATGTAACTTCTCTGCAGCCTCCTCTCAAAACCAAAACTGTATTTTAGATTTGGGCCTCCCCCTTATCAAAACTCCCCCGGATGGCAGGAGGGCCAGAGGAAGAAAGAGTGCATGAAAAGAGAGAGAATAAAAGAAAACAGCAAAAATAGATGCAGAAAATATACAGTAACTCCTAGAAGTCTGATTCCACACTATTATGACATTAGAGGAACAGAAAAGACAGATAATCAAAGGAAACAAAAAAGCATCAAGAGCAGCGGGGTCCTTTCCACATGTGTCAGAACCTATGATGATATTAATCAAGATGTGGATTTGTAGCTGCAGCAGGATTAGTGTGTATCTGTGACCAACTGGAACCAAATGTTCCTGTATCAGGGATTCAGAAAGCGTCTTTAGTGGAAAAGTAGGCTTTTTTTGGGAGTTTTTAAGGCACTAGAGGCTCATTTTTTGGACAGTAGGCTGACAGGACAGGGGGGATGAGAGAGGGGGGGAGAGACATGCAGGAAACGATTCGAACCCACGTCGACGACTCCACACATGGGTCATGCACGCTAACCACTGCTCCACTATCCTGACTCCGCCAGATGGATTAGCTCCGCATATCCATCTGGAAACCTTCCGTTGAAGTAATTTTGGGAAGGGGCGAAAAT
>NW_015153852.1:0-1402 GCF_000732505.1 Cyprinodon variegatus | reverse complement strand
TTTAGGCTGTTACTGCGACGTGGCATTAGTATAAAATACCTTCTGACTCTTAAAAACATAACAGATAAATAGTTTGCAATTATTATTCCACCCGGGCTAGATTTGTTTTTACTAAATTGATTGATTGCAACATCAACTGTGTCAATCCTTATATGAGATTAAAGAATAGAAGAGAGCAGAGCGTCAGCATACAGGCTACTTTTGCTCGCCCTGCTAATCACATCCCAGATAATTTGTGAAAATATTCTGCCACAATCTGTAGATTAAACATTTTATTTCCTGTTTTACTTCTATTCCTTTCTGTCCCGTTAAATGTGGTTCATTGTTCAGTAGTTTACCAAGCAGCCTTCTGGTTTCTGCCCTCAGATGGGGTAACAGGAAGCTGCAAGTTATATTTTTAGACAAATACATCAAAAAGACATTTTTCATGTATTTGCATTTGCTCTGCCTCCCAAAAGTTTGTCTCCACTCCTATTTATCCATCATCTCGGCCCCACCAGGTTCTGATGGGGCCGTCTCTGCTCAAAATGCCCATCCAGTTGTTGCCATGGCAACATTTAGAACATTACAAGGATCCAATCAATCGTTATTCATGTTATAAATCTATAAACTACACATGATGCAGTGAAATAAACAAACTCATTGGGAACATTTCAGCTTATTGGGTGATTTCCTTTCTTTATGCAACGTTTTCTGTTTCCTAATCCATGCCGTTAGTGACGGATGTTACTGCATCCATGATGTCTACAGGCACAGCATGTACCAACGGAGCTTCATCTGACCTGATGAGGTGTGCGTTGTCATGTTTGATCCTTTCCGCCAGGTTCGACTTCCTCCATTTCATGAAGGCGTTCAGGTTGGCCCCAGCAGGGTTGGTCACTGAGATTAAGTCGTTAGTGGACCAGACCTCCAGACCCACCAGAGCAATGAAGGTCCTTAAAGGTCTGTAGACCTGCAGATGACCAGAGACGGACGACAGCCTAAGAGACGTGGTTCAGTTCAGCAAATGTCAGACCATGAACTCAGACTCACCATGTTAACAAAGTTGGTGATTTCAAATATCCTCTGTCTCATCTTGGTCATATCTCTGTTCATCTTGTTAAACTGAAACAACATTTAGTCGCATTAAGAGCAAACTTACATCCTTTTTCTCTGCAGTAGTTTCATTTCCTAAATAGAAACCTGCACAAGTTTCAATGCACTGTAGTCAGAATATAGTGTTAGTGGGAATTTGAAGAGGAAGTCCATAAATAGAGTCGCTGAATATTAGTTTGATTTTATGACTATGTTAGACATTAGTCATAAGCAAAGGTGTCAAAACCAATAATGTTTATTCCTCCAGTATAAATCCTGCTGTTTATAGAGGTTAGAGGTTTTTACTCCAGTTAAAGTGTAAAAGTAC
>NW_015153851.1:5921-7612 GCF_000732505.1 Cyprinodon variegatus | reverse complement strand
TTAATGGTTGGTGTGTATAATAAAATCTTTTGTACGTTTTTTTTTTAAGTGTAAAATTTCCTAGAACACTCATTTAAGGTGCACCGTTTTTCTGCCATTTTAGTGAAATAAACTTTTTTTTTTGGTTTTAATCAGGTTGGAAGTTGTGTTCAACCAATCTTTTGACTAAACCGACCTAATTTTCCCAATCTATATTTTTACTCGGGCAAAAGAATGCAAATTAGTCTCATCAGCCAAAATAATTAAGTTTAATCGCAACTTTCAAAAGAGAAAGACCAGTCTTGAACCATCAACCTCTAGAGTGAGAGACTGTCTCTTACAGACAACACCACTCTTGCAGACAGTCCAACCTAGGAGAAAATCCTACTTAATACTTACGTGTTAACACTGACTTTGTTCGGTGGTTTGCTAAAATTTTGATCATTACATTGTTTATTCAAACCAAATTAGCTTTAAGAAACTACATTGGTTGGAAAAACAACCAATTTATTCTTAGAATCTATCCAAACTTTATCCAGCTGACAGCAGCTCTCCTCCAAACACACGCCTCGAAGCCTCGGCTCATCTCATAACATCACTACCAACAACTGCTTCAGAGAGAACATCCAGTGTTAGTGCTTCATGTTTATATTTTTGCACTATTGTTTGTTTTTACTTTGAAGCCTTTTACTATATTTATATTGATATCTGGTTACTGCACTATTTTACAGGGTTATATTTAATAACTGTTTCTTCAAGATTCTTTACATTCATTTTTACTGTTTACATAGTTTTTACTGCTGGCTTTTTATTGCAGATTTATTATTTATATATTTATACATTGTATTGACAGGTTCTTTCTTCTAACTGATGGTTTTATCTTTAATTTAATTGTATTATTGTCTTTTCTCAGTAAAATTCTTCTTGTTTACGACAAAAGAACAGAATTTAGCTGATTTATTTTTCATTTCACTGATATTAGGCAACATTTGGATGAAAATTAGGGTAAATCAATCTTATGAAAAAGCACTTTGATTTATGCAGAATTCGCCATAGTTCTTTTTGACCACATTCCTTTTTACCAGCTAGAAAACACATTTGGAACGTCTGTCTTTTTATTGTATTTGAGTTCTTAGGTGTTTCTTGTTTGCCCTCTGCTGCCCTCTTGTGTCCGTCTCCTTCCCTTAGCTCCCTTCTAGACTCCTCTGTTCACACCTGCTCCCAATCTGCTGGTTAGCCTGCTGTTTGTTTCTGTCTCCCATATATGCACCTCCTGCTCAGTCACTGTAGCAGGTTTGTTATCATTTCTTTGCCCCCTTGTTGTGAGGATTCTTGGTTTCCAGTATTTGTGGATTTATGTTTTTGGATTTTTCTGTTACCTTTTTTTGTTCTTAAATCTGCAAGTAACCACCTTCAGCTTCAGTCCAACTTTGCTGCAGTTATGGTCATGATGAAGATCTATAGTCTGAAGCTTTTTGCTTCGAATTAGGTGAAGCTTAAAATGTGTGATATTTTTTCTCTTTTAATCACCAATAAATCAGAAAATGTGAGTTTAACAGTATTGGCTCAAATTGAAAAATATTCTTTAATGACTTTGTGTCAAACATTTCCAGTTTATAACTTTGGAGCAACACTTGATTTAATCAGAAAGGTTATTCCTGCAGAAGTTGCTCCTAAAGCCCTCTGGACTTAAGGCCTCCAACAGGGGCGTT
>NW_015153851.1:0-4412 GCF_000732505.1 Cyprinodon variegatus | reverse complement strand
GAAAAGGTTAATCAATTAATTAACTAAAGTTTATTGATTCCTGCTTGAGGAAATAATTTAATAAAGGTTGTTTTTACCATATTATGTTTTATTTTTTATTAGCTCTTGTATTTGCATTTTGGATGGTTTGAAAATATTTCAGCTGCTTCATATTAGTTAATATTTAATTTAATCAAATTCCAAATAATTCCAAATAAACAGAAATCCAAGATGAAAGAACTTCAGCTTCAAGCAGCAACAACTTGTTACAGAAACTCTTTCCAAAGAAATGAATAAAGGACACTTATCATGATTCAAACATATGGGAGGGAACATTAACGACCCTGAAGACGATCCGGTGGGGATTTGATTTACATTTGAGCTCAGCAGGAAGGGCGGCCATGTTGTTTAAAGCATCAGTGCTCCAACTATAGACTGCTGTGATGGAGCTGAGAATGACAGAGACTCCTGGACAGCTGAGGAAACATCTTCAGAAAAACTGAATGAAAGTCTGGATTTTAAACCCGTCTTGGTCACCAGAAGATCCATCAGACCTTCCAGTCTGATGTCTCCAGATCGCACTTTGATAAATAATTATAAAGTTCCAGGATGCAAACGCCTGCTGAGGGATCATTTGAAATCTGAATATAGCAAATATAAAGTGCTTAGAGAAAAGCATTTTAATTTGGATAAAATCAAATCCCACCACTAAAAGCCTTTAAAATAAAAAACATCTCCACCATCTTTGGTGATTAATTGTAAATGAAAGGATTGGATTTTAGTTTTGATGCTGATGAAGGTTCTCAGTCATCCAGGTCATAGTCATTCTGTAAAAATTAAAAAAATATCCACTGGACTTGGTTTTCAAGATTTTAAAAAAGTTTTGGAGAGGTGGCGAAACGTCTTCAAATCTTGGAAACCAAGTCCAGTGGATATTTTTTTAATTTTTACGGAATGACTTGAGTTTTTCTTCATGCACTGAGCTCCATTGTTTCCTAACTGCTCCACAGACACTCTGCTCCACTTCATCACCCAGCGGCTGAGTCAAATGTGGCCCCCTGCCCCTCACTGGGGGGCCCCTTCAATGAGAGCAGCAAACGGAGAGGATATGATTGGTCCCCATGGAAACACTTTGGGTTCAGAGCAACAGTCACAAGATAACAGCCAAAACGTTTCCTCACACAGGCAGCCCAGGGTTTAATGTGGGGCATCAGTCCCCAAAAGACAGAAAGGAAAGAAGCTGGTGGATGAAGTCATCATCTCTGATAATAACCTCCACACTTTCACCAATATTACTAATTATTCTGGGATAATTTCCAGAGGTCAAAGGAGGTCCACTAACTCAGAGGTCAAACCAACCTGCTGCCTGATAATCCAAAGAGAAACGACAGAAATCTGAGTGTTTGTTCAGTCTGAGGCTCATTATTTTCATTTCAGCTTCATTATGTTTTTGCTTTTAGAGCTCATCGACCTTCATCCTGTGGTCAAATACTATATATATATATATATATATATATATATATATATATATAGATTTATACACCACAGTATCTGCTGACAAACATCTGTTGCCATCTTGGTTGATTAGCCCAAAACACTGAAATGGAGAAAAAATTATTTTAGTTTAAAACTTTAACAAATAAGACTAAAAAAAGATGCAAAAGTTTTTATTAAGTTTTACTCTGATACCTTCAGATAATGATTGAGAGAAACAAGCTGCAGAATTAGTGAACAGGTTATAATAAAGTGGTTAATGTAGTTAACCTAAATCTAAATGAAGCTCTTCTGTCATCATCTTGGAAAATCTGATTTAATCAAAATCTCTGGTGTCAAATTCTTCACCTAATGTTTTGTTTTTCCACAACTCAACTTTTAAATATAGATATATTTCTACTTTAAAATAAATTATACAAACCGAGGGAAAAACATTATCCATTGGTTGCCATGGAAATGGTCGCTTACAGGGCATTTATAAAGACGCTGCTGATTCTTGATACGATCCATTCAGAGCATTATTATAAAACACTAACTGTCTAAAACCCAAGATTAAAATCTGATTCTGGAGGAAGTTTATTCTGTCAGGAAGCTAAACATTAATCCGGCCCATAGCCTTTGATGGTGGATCACCCAGATCACTCTATGGTGATCTATAGCTCTCTCTAGAGCTGGAGACATTTTAAACTTTAATGCTTGTTCCCTAATGGGATCTTTTTTAAAAACATAACTGTTAAAGCAAACTGCACCTCATCATATTTATAATTATCCAGAACGCTGTTTATAAAGCAGGAGCTGGAGCGGCGTCCATCAATGAACCATCACTCTTTTATTCTGTATCTATTCCCAAATCCCCCCCCACTGGGACCAATTCAGCTAAATCAAGGAATGATTCACTCATAGACATTATTTAAACTAAAACCCTTCAAAAGTAAACATCTATAGGAGCATTGCTGAGTCTGTGTTATATTGCATGTGTGAGAAACAATGATAAAGTCAAAAAGTTGAATCATCCAAATAACTTGATTTTAAAGTTTCTTCTTAACATAAAGCAGCTCTGGTGAAATGGCAGCAAATACCATCTATACCCACGGGTATAGATGGTGATGATGGTGATGATGATGATGCTCTCACCTTTTTCCGTGAAGATTTCACTTCAATAACTAACAAACATTCTCAGTTTTCTGTGTCATGAAGAGAGTTTCCTCCACCTTTCTGTTGCCATAGCAACATCTTCCTCAGAGCTAACCCGATCATCAGGTTTTCCTCCATAAACTCGCTTACTTTTAACGTTATTGTTACGCCATTTTAAATGAGCGTCTGAACTTCTAGTGGACGAAAAAGAAGTGGACTCCAAATTTCCCACAATGCACCTTGAAAAGTAGTGATCATCCATGGGCTCTGTTTGAATTTATGGTCTGCATCCTCCGAAGGCCAGATTTGAAGGCTGATGACATCATAGCGAGGCGCAGAAGTCTGGTCGGATTTCAAGACTCCCCAGTATGCGGCCTACAAAAACGTCCTTCTCTCTGTCCGTTTGAAGGACAGGTCCGCTGTATCCTTCGATAGCGTTGGGTATCCCATGATTCATTGCGAGACTAAGCAAGCTGGCTGCTCCGTACTCAGAGTAAAGGTTACTTGGCGCCGAACAGTGGTGAATATAGGATTTTCAGTTTAATTTAATCCAGTCAGTGAATAGTTCCGTCTGAAATGAATGAAAATAGTTGTTTTAATGGTTATAGAGTCAGATATGTGGCGGTAATGTTTGGTTTATCTAAAGGTTTTTATCTGTTACTGTGTAAATGGGTTTGGCTGGAATTGAAGGACAGATTCTAATATATCTGCAGAGTGGGGACTATAAATCTGGTATGAATTTTATTTTTCTATTGTTGTTTTGCACAATATGCTTAACTAAGTATTTTTTGTTGTCGAACACAAGAGATTTAGCAGATATATTTTTAAACATACATTGTTTAGATCTACTTATATATTTCTATCCCTTTTATAAAATACAGGGCTCTATGTCAACATCGCCTGATCGCCCGGGCCAAGTAGTTTTTATTGTTGGGAGAGTACAAATTTCATAACATTTGCCCACCGGGCAAGAGCAATGATCCCCAAAAAAATTATTTATCACGGAAAATTAGTTTAAAATCCCGACATTCGATGAAAACGACCCAGAACCGTTGCCAGCACCATTTTTGTTGGTTTGTACACATTCTCGCGTGATTTGAAAAAGTCAGGTGATTTTCCGCCAGATGGGTGATTTTTGTCCACCTAGCAGTAATTTTGATGTAGTTACCAAAACGACAAACAAGCTAGAAAGTGCTATTGTACCTGTGTTTCTGTATCATTTTATTCGCATAATCACTCAAAAATCACCTACATTTGAAGAAAACTACCCAAAAGCGATGTCCGCGCTATTTTTGTTGTTTCGTACACATTCTCGCGTGATTTGAAAAAGCCACGTGATTTTTGTCCGGGAATTGGCGCGAATCAGACACATTTTATTCAACTTGGCAGGAAAAAAAAACAACAAGGCAAAAAAATGTAAGTACAGTAACACACCCCCCACCTGTTTTACCCTCCACCCATTTCATCCACCATCCACATAGCATCGGAGATTCTCTTTACCCACCACCCATCCTCATCCATTCACTAAACATCCAAAAAACATTTAAAAAAACAAACATGTCTCATTGATATATATACAAAAATGGATATTAGGAACTATATTTATCAAACATTATACTGGGCAAGTAAAAATTGTTTCTGGGCAATGAAATGTCCTTTCTGATCTAAAATTCTTGAGAAAGTAGTTGCCAAACAAGTTTGCGATCACTTCCACCAAAATGACCTTTTTGAAGAGTTTCAGTCTGGCTTTAGAGCTCATCATAGCACTGAAACAGCTCTGGTGAAAGTCACTAATGATATTCTCA
>NW_015153850.1:4168-7613 GCF_000732505.1 Cyprinodon variegatus | reverse complement strand
AACCAGATGAAAAGAAAGCACTAAATAATGATTAATCCTTAAATATGTTATCATTGTGAACAACTTTATAAATTTTGCATTACAATGATTCTTAAAAATCTGGCTTAAAAATTTTGTTAAAATTATTTATTTTTTATCGTACCGATAAGTAAAGAAAGAAGTGAAATATATACCAGGCAAATGTCAAATAAGTGTAATCAGAATCAGAATTACTTTACTACTACTACTTTAATTGATCAATATAAACCTTTATTTCATGTGATATTTCATTGTGTTTCTGTAGTGACTTTGTTAGAGGGATAATATTCTAAAACTGTATGAAACCAAAAAATGATCATCAAAATGTAAAAAAACTAGAGTGTGTACCTTTGATATACAACCAACATACATAAAAAGTTTTGGAGAAACATTTAATTAAAAGACATTTTATTAAATATTTCTAATTTTGATCTGATAACAAATGTGTAGAATCGCCTTGTTTTTTTATATATATTTCTTAAACATTTCAAATTATGGGAAAGCTTTTCTTTTTGTGTTGCCTTTCAAATATTTTAAAAATTTCAGTCTGAACTATATCTGTTTCCATGTGGATAAAAGGTTTACATCAGGAACTGGGACTTTAGCAGAATTGAAACTTGCAGAGGTCGATGGAACATTAGAAAGGGTGGGGCTATTCCAGGAAATAAAAGTTATCTCCTGAAAGCACAGATGCACAGAAACGAGCAGAGCAGAGAGGGGAGACGCAGAGAAAAGCAGAGAGAAGTATGACATCCTGCTCTTTATCTGAAGATCTGACATGTTCAGTCTGTCAAAATATCTTCACGGATCCAGTGATCCTTTCCTGTGGACATTCTTTCTGCAGAGAATGCATCACACTTTCTCTGAAATCACTGAATCAGTGTCCACAGTGTAGGACGACTGTTCCTACAGACCGGATGGATTTCACAACTAATCACATCTTAAAAAGTCTTTCTGAAAAAGCAAAACAAGACAAGGAATCTGGGAAACACTCTGAGGTAAGGTTTTCATTATTTATGATTTTTAATAGCCAACGATGCAGTTAACCAGAGGCTAGAGGTACATGTTTGTGACTGTTGATTGTTTTATTGACTTTAAAGGCTCCTGTGGGGTTTTGCTCTGAACACGACGAAAGGCTGAAGCTGTTCTGCGTCACCGATCAGCAGCTAACGTGTATCATATGCAGGGATTGTGAAAAACATGAAGGACACAAGTTTAAACCAATCAAAGAAGCTGCTGCGTCGATCAGAAAGGAGGTAGAGGCATTTTTGGGAAAAGATTTCCATGATTTCAGCAAGATAGAAAATCTTGCCAAGTCACAGAATGAAGAAATAAGAAAAACCAAAGAAAAGTCTCAGCAGCTGAGGACCCAGATCAGTGGTCAGTTCCAGGAGATGCACCAGTTCCTGAGAAGGAGAGAAGATGAAATAATGAATGAACTAAATCAAAAAGAGGCTGATGAGCTTAAGGAGATGAGGGACGGGTTGGAGCTGGGGGAAAAGATGAAAGCTATACTGGAGATTACAGAGCCTGAGATTTTACTGAAGTGTTGGTCAGAGGACAACAGTATGAAAACTAAAAATCCCTTAAATCTCCAGTTGGTGAATTCGTCTCTGTCAGTAGGACTCTATGAGAGCCACCTTCAGCTCTTTATGTGGAAAGAAATGCTTCAGGTGATCCAGCCTAAAGCAAAGAAGCTTTCATTCAAGAGAGAAGATCCACCTGTTTGGGTACAACAAGGCTGTAGC
This sequence comes from Cyprinodon variegatus, assembly GCF_000732505.1. NCBI lineage: Eukaryota > Metazoa > Chordata > Actinopteri > Cyprinodontiformes > Cyprinodontidae > Cyprinodon > Cyprinodon variegatus. The sequence continues at coordinate 5,847 of NW_015153850.1, read as the reverse complement.
TACAATCAGCCACTTTTTGGACAAAGCTATTCTCTATGTACCTGTCATTATAACTTTAATAACTTACTGTCTCAATACCAGAAATACTGTAACCCAGGTCAAAACTATGACTATGACCTTACAATAGATCAGATAGAGCCAGGGCCAAATTACTGGNTTTTGGGAAAAGATTTCCATGATTTCAGCAAGATAGAAAATCTTGCCAAGTCACAGAATGAAGAAATAAGAAAAACCAAAGAAAAGTCTCAGCAGCTGAGGACCCAGATCAGTGGTCAGTTCCAGGAGATGCACCAGTTCCTGAGAAGGAGAGAAGATGAAATAATGAATGAACTAAATCAAAAAGAGGCTGATGAGCTTAAGGAGATGAGGGACGGGTTGGAGCTGGGGGAAAAGATGAAAGCTATACTGGAGATTACAGAGCCTGAGATTTTACTGAAGTGTTGGTCAGAGGACAACAGTATGAAAACTAAAAATCCCTTAAATCTCCAGTTGGTGAATTCGTCTCTGTCAGTAGGACTCTATGAGAGCCACCTTCAGCTCTTTATGTGGAAAGAAATGCTTCAGGTGATCCAGCCTAAAGCAAAGAAGCTTTCATTCAAGAGAGAAGATCCACCTGTTTGGGTACAACAAGGCTGTAGCTACAATCAGCCACTTTTTGGACAAAGCTATTCTCTATGTACCTGTCATTATAACTTTAATAACTTACTGTCTCAATACCAGAAATACTGTAACCCAGGTCAAAACTATGACTATGACCTTACAATAGATCAGATAGAGCCAGGGCCAAATTACTGGAAGATAGACGTTAAGGATAAGAAAAGTTGGACAGTATATATACAGGATCATTCTTTGACATTTAAAAATAACCGATACACCAAAACAACTAATAATGGAACGGAGCACCTGGACTTTAAAAATAGACCTGAAACAATTGGCATTTATTTTAACAGCATCACCAATCAGCTTCAGTTCTTTGATGAAAACAATATGAAACACTTTTAAGGCATTAACAGCCGTGCTAGAGTAGGATAAAATCTCCTCATGCAAGAGCCTTACCACCAAAAGCAAACATTCAAACAATATTGTGTCCTCTAATGGTGACAAAGGAAGTGGTTTAGGGGTCAGTTGTAGTTTCACATAGAGCCAGGCTGGTTTGGAGAGATTGTTTTTCATTAAAGAGCGAAATCATGTAAAATGCATTATATGTAAATAAAGCTTCAATTTTCCTATTAATGTTTGTGTTGATGTTCTGAGACTGACAGCAAAAAAAAAAAAAGCAAAAACAAAAATTAACTTTGTTAGTTTTCTCAATCTGTCATTTTTATTTTTTCTGTGGTTTTGTGATGATCTGGCCTTAAAATGAATGCATGCATTGCCTCAGCTTTGCTGCAGATAAATAGTGAGTCCTTCAATTTTTTTCATTCCTATGGAAAGTAGAAGACTTTATGCATTGCTGAGCCTGAAAACTATTTTTTAGTTTATGAGCTAAATTTGGAGGAAAAGTCTTCGTCTGAAATTATCACATAAAATAATCTGTTATTAATCTGTATTGATTGCTGTTGTAAGAATGTGGAATTAAAACATTAAATCAAATCTAAACTATTCTATCTTTTGTCATGAAATCTTTTAATTCCTGAAGAAAGTAAATCAATAAATGCCTTCATTCATTCAGTTGTTCA
>NW_015153850.1:0-2049 GCF_000732505.1 Cyprinodon variegatus | reverse complement strand
GAACAAAAGAAAACACAAAAACAACCCACACAAACTGGAATCCTAACACAGTCCTTTATTTGGTGAATGTTGCACACTGATATTATAAGGGTGGTACTGCATGCTGGTGATATCATGCCATTGTTGCAAGAAGAGTCTAATGCTGTGATCTGATGAAATAAAAACATCTTTGATACTATTTGCATATAAATTTTAATAATAATAATAATATAATGCATCTTTATGTTGAACAAGATTTTGAAATTCCTCAACAAAAGATTGTTGCATGATTTCAGTCATAAAGTCCTAAATATGAATCAATATGGGCAGACCAGAGGTATTCATCATAATCGTTGTTTCTGCAGACCATGAAACTTGGAATGATTCAAAGAGCTCTGACTTGTGCAAACACTCTGGGTGTGGTTAATCAGGAAGTTAAAGCTGCCAGGCCTCCCTGCCAGAACAGGCGAAGAGAAGAGCAGCAGCTGTGTCGTCTGTTTCATACTTGGAGTATCTGACCTGCTCTGTCTGTCTGAACATCTTTACTGATCCAGTCAACCTCCCCTGTGGACGCTCCTTCTGCAGCCAGTATATTGCAGGAGTGCTGCTTTCACTGCAGCAGTGTCCACAGTGTGGAACGGCTGTTATATCAGAAGCAGCAAGTCTGCCAACAAGCCTCATTTTGAAAAGCCTTTGAAAAGGAATATACTGTGACAACAGCTCTCAGTGACGCTCAGGCTGGGAGCAAAGGTTGAGAAAGGAGCAAGAAGAATTGAATTAAGAATGCAAGAAAAGCAGCGCATCTGACGTCAGCAAGGCCTCAGAGACGGTTCTGAAACGGAAATATTTGACTTCAGCCGGATATCAGAGGATTAACACAGCAGTGGACTGATGCCAAATTAACTACAGTGAAGCAGGTAGACCTTATCTCGGTGGTCAGAAACCTGCAGCTACAGAGCTGCATCCGGCTCTTTACCACTCTGCAGCTCACTGGAGCTTTTTCAAAGCAAAGGCAAATGGGAAAAAAAGGATTTTTGTTTTTGTCTGGCTTATTTTCGTTCACATAGCCTAATCATCGTATCAAAAGGCTGCTGTTGCAGGCTGCATTTTATTGCACTGATCCCCCGATAAGGAGGGGAAAAAGAGGATTGCGCTTTTCCCGTGGTCTGAAGAAAACTGGATCATATTTCCATGTGGATGTTTGAAATTACAGTAGTCCACTGAAAAAAATTATGCAACCGCTTTTGGCATTTACTTAATCATATTTAGTTACTTTAACACAATTGTTTTATGTCCTACCCTGCTAACATGAATCAATTGTGTTAAAATAACAAAATATGTAAATGCCCAAAACCGTTGCATTATTTCTTTCAGTGTATTTCTTTTAGTCTGCATATTTCATATATTAAGTCCTCAAAATACAGATTAGATCAAAAATCTGATGAATTTCATGGAGATTAAACTTTAAGTACCAAGTATCATGCAGCAGATTAGTCAAATGGTGTTGCAGGAAAAATAAATATTTAATCATGAATGCTTTTTATGTATTTAAGCCTAATTAGTTTTTTTGATAGTGGGCTAATATGGAGCCTAGGCAGGAGTTCAACTGCAGAAACTCGTTGCTTTCCTTCATCCACCTGCGTCACGGCCAATCAGCTTTGAACCACAAATCCACGAAAGCCAATCGGCATCCAAAGCTCATCTTAAAAGGCCTCCGATACGCACCTGTCTGCTCCTGTGGGCAGGCGGTGGATGCGCTGCAACTTCATTCAGATGACCCCGTTTCAACCCCCCTCCAGCCCCTCCTCCACCATCGTAGCTAAAGCTTCATCAGAGCGTCATTCCTCCTGGACTCTTACTACGTTCCCTGTCCCATCTTAACCGGTCTGGCAGAAGACTGCCATGTTGAGCCTGGTTCTGCTAGAGGTTTCTTCTGAACGGGGAGTTTTTCCTCTCCACTGTAGCTCCATGCTTGCTCATCATGGACAGGTTCTCTCAACCTGTGTTATCCAAACTGGACTTCCATCTTCCAGGTCCCTGAGTGAAGCTCTAGTATCAGCTCACACAGTC
>NW_015153849.1:4679-7617 GCF_000732505.1 Cyprinodon variegatus | reverse complement strand
TATTTTGTTTAATATGGGTTAAGCTTTAGTACTCTTAGTATGTGTAAATTGTTTACATCTTGTATGACTGTACTGTTTACTGGGACCTAGTTAATAAGTAACATGTGTGGGCATCTTCTCGGTATCCAACTTTTATGAGTTTGTCCACTTAATGACCTCTTGACTCATGCGCTATAGTGATGCATGAATTATGAATCTCTGAGTCAAGATTTTTGTATATGTGTTTTTACTCTACTTATGGCATGAAAAAAACAAATATGAACTTTTTTTTCAAAAATGACATTTTTCCAGGAAGTTACAGAAATCTCCACTACAGTGGACTACATGAGCTTGAGCACGCAACACAAAACATTATACAAACCACTGTGCCCAGGGTGCAGGGCCACTGTTCCCTGCACCCTGGGCACAGTGGCACACAGCATTGCATGCAAATGTATTTGGTCTTCCATGTGGATGCAGCATCATGGCCTCTGTTTGCATTTTTAGAATTTTTGGATGGAATTTCTTGGACTATTCTGTAGGTTCCCTTATTCTTCGCTGTGTTTGAAGTCTACAATATAAATAATTGGTACAGTTACACAAACTACAGCTAATCTGCACAAAATATACACAAAGTATAAACAAAATATACTAAAATGTAAATTTGAAGTGAATAGCTTATATGTGTTACGTTTAAAACACTGAATTAAAAGCAAAACAATTACAAGACAGTAAAGCAATTATATAACTTCTGTTGAAAAAATTGTAATGGGAGATGCATGACTTCCACTTCAGTGGACACATGGTTTATCGTAATTTTCTAAATGTTGGAGAAAAGATTTTATATTTCAAACTGATAATATCCTTTCTTAGATGTTACTTTAAATCATCTTTTTTTTTTTATTTTACCTGTTGGGCTCTTCTACTATAGAAGGATTGAGAGGAAATGCCAGCAGTGGTGGACAGAGGTTACTGTTTGTTGGCCATCTTGGATTCAGAAGAAATTTACTTGCAGTTACAATGACTGACCACTGAATGGACCTCAATGGAGTGTGGCAGCAGAGAAAAAATAACTCTTTAGCCTACAGTGCTGATATAGATGTAAATGTACTGATTGCTTCTTTAATCAGTCTGCTCATTAAACATGTTAAATAGGGGTGCATTTCACTTTTCCTTGCCTATGGACCCAAAAGATTTTTTGGTTCGCTCCGCTCGCCATTTGGCTATAATACCTTATCTGTCTTGTTTGCCCCCCCACATTTTAAAACCTTCCTACGCCCCTGGGTGGTGACATGTTCACGTGGAGCCTCATGAACCAAATGGCTCAATGCCTCATCATCTCACCATCACTAATAAAAAGGTTAAAACCTAATCGAAAATGCTAAAAAGCTATGTGAAAAACGTAAATATATACACACGTATATATACATATATATATATATATATATATATATATATGTATATATATATATATATATATATATATATATATAAATATCTATAGGCTAATCAGCCTCCTCCTCTGCAGCAGCAGCAGAGGCTCCCTGGTGTCCTGCTGTAGCCAGGCAGGCTGAGGAGGCGCCGATCTCAGATTAGCTNTTGAAAATACTAAAAAGCTCTTTGAAAATACTAAAAAGCTCTTTGAAAATGCTAAAATGCTCATTGAAAATGCTAAAATGCTGCTCACATTAGTCATTTGAAAGTTGTATTTTTTTTTTGATTTTTTTTTTGCCTAATGTGACTCATTTCTATTGGTTTGCCCCAGAACAAATATAGATTGGTGGGTTTTTTTGAATAAAATGACTGAAACCTTTCATTTTGCTCATCATTGCTTAGATTTAATTATACAGACCAATCATTAACAATTTCATAGGAACTTAAATGGAAAAAAACAAGAAAAACAATTGCAAATTTCTATTACTAACTGTAGTTCTGCATTCCACCAGTAGGTGGAAACATGTTCACATGAGGCTTCATGAACTGTGGGGATTGTTGAAGCAATTTGGCCAAATGGTTCAATGCCACATGAGGCCTCATCTCACCATCACTAGTAAAAAGGTAAAAAGCTAATTGAAAATGCTAAAAAAGCTAAAAGCTATGTAAAAAAAAGTAAAAAGCTTTATATAAATATCTTATAGGAGGAGGGCTAATCAGCCTCCTCCTCTGCAGCAGCAGCAGAGGCTCCCTGGTGTCCTTCTGTAGCCAGGCAGGCTGAGGAGGCGCCGATCTCAGATTAGCTGAGGATTGGCTGCTCCTCTTTGAGCCACACATGGAGTCTGATGTTTTACTCTAGCTGCCTCCTCGCTAAGAGGATTTACTCTGACTGCAGGGGATGGAAGTGATAAAGCAGCTCAGGCTGCAGGTGATGCTTTAGAAATCCTGTGAAAGGAAGATTCAAACAGACTGCTGGATCGCCAATCTGCTGGACTTTAGAATAGATTCAATTTTCCCACAGACTTATAAAACATAGAAGCTGAACACTGACTTATAGAAACAAAGCGTAACCAGAAGAGCGCTGGTAATAGATTGTCATCCATTTTTTTCACATGAAATTTTCATTCTTATATGTAGAAGAAAGAGATTTTAAAATAAGCTGAATTCCACTTTAGCATCATGCTAACATTTGATCTCACCCCTGGTTTCTCCACATGGTTTCTCCTCTCCAACCACAGACATCTTCCCTGTTTTTAAATTTAATGATCAAACATATGGAAAACGATTAATGACTGTAATTACTGTTTTTGTAGAAAAACATAACGTTGGTATTAGATTAATATGCATATCCCCGTATATGTTACAATGACAGAACAACATCATTTTATTTAAAAAGGATCAAGTTTTAATTAAAATAGCTAATCATTCTGATTTCTTTAATTTGGACATAGGCTAAGCGTGGTTTATAAAATAACTTCTGATCCAATAGGATTCTAAGAAATCTATTTTTGATCTAAAAACACCA
>NW_015153849.1:0-1297 GCF_000732505.1 Cyprinodon variegatus | reverse complement strand
TACCATTGAACGCAACATATGGACGTCAATGCAGTCACCTCTGATCTAACAAGCAGAACAGTTTCCATTGGATAAACATGGAGCAGCTCTGGTGAGAGGGATTCAGATTATAGAGAGAAACAGTAAAGCTACGCCCTGCCTTCCTTACATGTAGCTCTCCATTGTTTACTTCCCTGATTTCTGTCGCACTGCTGACATCATCAGCGCTAACCCAGTGTGATGCTGGTGGAGACAGGCAGCGGCGGGGGGTCAGAGGCCATGCAGCCACCAGGGAGGGGTTAGACCAGCTTTATTAGCCAGTGGGAAGGGAGCCAAACGCTAATTGCTAGCGGCGGGGCTGGGCAAATAATTGCATTTTTAATATAATTGCAATTTAACAAAATGCAATTTTAAAATCGCAGAGGCGCTCAGTTTTAATTACACTATTTTTTTTTATAAATCGTTCTATTGAAAAGTCAGAGGTAGAAACAATAAGTTGTCATCACGGTTATAAAAGACTTCGTTTTTCAAACTTTATACACACTAAAAAACCACCCCCTCCCATCCCGACTGGACCCAAAAACAATAACACTAATAGTAATAATAATAAATCAAAATCAGATCCTTTGTATTAATTGAATTTAATGGATTCTATATATAAAGCGATACATCATCGGCATATAATGACAACTTTGATTCTAACCTGTTTTTAATAAAACCTGTTTGGTCAGGTTGATATGTGGAAGATATTTTTCCAAACGTCTAGGTAGTAATTAGGAGAGGATTTTAAGATCTGAGTGATATTGGCCGGTATGACCCACACTTAGATGCAAATCACACTACATTTAAGCCCTCTAGGGGGCAGTAAAACTCTTAAAGTGGATTTTTCGCCACACGGAAAGGTAGAGAGTTGCGGCTAGCTCGCAGATCCGTGTACGCAAGTAGAAGTAAACACTTTTTCCACACAAAGGTTACAGTAAAATTCTGTAACAATGAACTCAGGGCAAGCAAGATTTTTAAAAACTGAAAATCTGGGTTGAAACGTCTGGAAGCTTGGGGGTCGAGGTAAAATCGCGATATTTAACCATTTTGTCAAAAATCGCAATTTAGATTTTTGGCAAAATGGTTTCAGCCCATGTTAGTGGCTCGACTCACGTTTGAAAAACCGAGTTAGTCCGCTAATTCCAGCGGGTAAGAAGCTATAGACTCACATCTAATTAAACTATTGCTCTGCTGGAGATTTTTCTCCTGTTCAAAGGGAGTTTTTCCTCTCCACTGTCGCTACCAGCATGCTTAGTGTGAGGGATTGCTGAAGAGT
>NW_015153848.1:6263-7631 GCF_000732505.1 Cyprinodon variegatus | reverse complement strand
GAGGGGTGAGGTCATAAGGTCATAAGTCATAAATCATTTGTGGGGGAGGGGTAAGGTCATAAGTCATAAATCATTTGTGGGGGGAGGGGACCGGAAGGGGGGAGGTCATAAGGTCATACATAGGTCATGAGGTCATATGTCATCAATCATTTTCACATAAGGTGTGGTAGTATACTCTCTCCTGTCATCTCTTTCCACTTGGCTGTTTACTAACATGTTTCGGTACATGCACTAACTCTGTGTCACTGGTAGGGTTGGCCTATACTTTGATATTATATTAATATTGTAATATGAGACTAGATATTCTCTGGGATTTTTGGTATTGTTACATCAGACTCTGGCATAAGTTTTGTGTCTTTTTAGGTTTAAAGGCTGCATGACAGTAAAATACTTACCTGATTTTCTTAACTAGATATTATTTGCCTTTGCCTTTACTCATATTAAGCATGTCACAGATAATTATTTCACAAAAATCTCATTATTTAAATATTTTGTGGAAGCACCATAGTCATCCCCACTCTATCCTAACAATTTCAGTATTGAGGTATCTGGTCAAAAAAATAATTTTTCCTATTCCAACCTCAAGCAACTAATTTGAGCACCACTAACCATAGTATAAAAATGTATCTTCAGTGCTGCTATCAGCATGTCACTGGCTCCTCCCTGTAGATTGGTCAGTTTTCTTAAGTGTCCTATTTTTTTTTCTAATTTGAGTGTATTTGTACACATTTAATTGAATTATCTTAGTTTTTTTATATTTCCTAGACTGACACATTTGGATTATGACTACACCAGTAAAAGTGCAGATTATCCTTGGTTCCATCAATGCTGAAAAACTGACCATAGAATCAGGGATGCCAAAGACCGTTGTGGATCTATCCAATGAGATCAAACATCAGTTTGATATAGAGGACGACATTAGACTCCAGTACATGGACAGTGACTTTGATAATGAGTTTGTTAACCTTAACGCAATTTCTTACATTCAAGACAAGAGCACAGTGAAAATCATCCGCTTATCTGATGCTCTAAATCTCAGTCGAAGCAGCATGAACCACAGTGAGGAAGAACCATCCTTATCGTCATCTTCTACACAATAATTCTCTCCTCTGATTTAGAAACTACTCAATATCATTGGCCCAACGCTTTCAATAGGGTTTGTATTTTCCAAAAATGAGCTGAAACATATATTTAACAGCTTTACTATTGTTGAGAACGCAAGAGTACCACAGTACATTTGTGGTATTTATAGTTACAGACAGATGCCTGTCCTTAGGGCATTATTTTATAAAGGGCTCAAAAATATTAATGTATAAACAATGATGAATAACAGCCGATACTGATGCCAACATCAATATATCCTGCATT
>NW_015153848.1:0-1333 GCF_000732505.1 Cyprinodon variegatus | reverse complement strand
AAATCATCACTGTTACTGTTATTATATAGTAAATTAAATCATTACTGTTAAATTGTATTTCATTTCCAATTGTTTATTTGAATTTTTATTCCGGATTAGTTGGAGACATACACTTGGCTATATCAGCCCCACCAAAAATATTTTTCACCAGCCGCCACTGATCCAGCCCGACCTGTGTGTGATTATAGTAGACTATGGGCTCTGGTTTGGCTTTTTGGCTGCTGAGTGTAACAGTAGAGGTGTGGGCAGTGCTTGAACAATAGTTTCACTATTTTATGATACGTTTGCGTTTTCCCATGGGTGGGTGATCATCCTCGGATTCGCTGTCAGAATCTGAGCATCTTCTTCCCCAGTCCTCCTCATCGGTCTCTCTTTCTCCACCGGAAACACTATCATCAATATTTTGAAGCATTTCTAAAGCTTGTTTCGCTGTTAGATTTCTTCTGAAAGCCATTTTTCCATGTCAGCGAAAGAGTTCAAGGTAGAATGTCAGTTGCCAGGCAACAGTACTGAACTCAATCAGCCACGGGAGGAATTTACAATGCAACTAAATGAGCCGTCAACATGACGGCTGTGGGATATCGAGGTAGAATTAACCATATTTATTTTTTTTTCGGTTTTAATTTTATTTTAAAATCTACGTGAAAATTAAGGAAATATAGAAATAGAAAAAGTCAGTTAACATGAGCAACATAAGATTCATTTTAAATATATTTCTTTCCCTTGAAAATCTCGGAACCGTCAAAATGACAGCCTTGGGAGTTCTAGTGTTGAAAGCCTTTGGTACAAATGCCTTAACAGAGATAGATTAATCACATCTAAAATGGAGGAGGAGATCAAAGGGAATACCTCCTAAAATAACCTGGTTGGAACTGGATCTAACATACAAGTTGAAGGTTTAGATGAAGACAATAGTTTTGCTAACTCTGGTAGTTCAACTGGATCAAAGCAGTCTAAACCCGGTTCAGACTCCATGACTACCTCAGATGCCATCAGGGAAGAAAAACTCCATTGATGGAATAACCTGGTCATTGAGTATATTCAGGGAGTCAGTTGACCTCATTCTTTGAGCACATCCTGTTGCTGAACCTAGACCTGAGGAACTGCAGCAACTCCAGATCATAACCCCGCCCCCACAGGCTTGTACAGTAGGCACTAGGCATTGTGGGTGCATCACTTCACCTGCCTCTCTTCTTAACCTGATTGGCCCATCACCCTGGAACAGGGTCAATCTGGACTCATCAATTCAATTCAATTCAGTTTATTTATATAGCGCCAAATTCACAACACATGTGATCTCAAGGCACTTTACAGTTCAACCAGATCATACAGT
>NW_015153847.1:5216-7632 GCF_000732505.1 Cyprinodon variegatus | reverse complement strand
TGGCGGGTTTAGTGATTCCCTGGATGTTATCACGGAGGACTTTGCGGTGACGCTTAGCGCCTCCTTTCCCCAGTCCTTTGCCTCCCTTGCCTCGTCCGCTCATGTTGCTTCTGCTGAGTTCACAGAAAGAATAAACTCAACTCTGCTAAGAGCCTCCCTATTTAAACAGATCTGACGGACGTAAGAGGGGACCGCTAACCCTCTCTTCCGCCTTTAGGGCTGTGACCACATCCGCTTTTAAAACAAGTGGAAATACACTTTAAGAGAAACTCACAAAATAAACACATAATTACATATTTTATTCCAGATAATATAGGATCAAACAGCGTTTAGTCTATTTTACCACTGAATCGAAATGATTGTAGGTGCCTAAAAATACACAAAATCCTTATAAATGCATTTGGTCAGAGAGAAAGCTAAAACCATCCTTGGTTTTAATCATTTCAGAACCATCAGATTTATAAAGAAATCTGTCGCATTGAGTCATTTAAAACATTTTAGGGTCATATGGGGTTGAGTTATTTGATGTCTGGTCAGGTTTAGTAATAAAGTCGGTGCTTTATGTAGGGATGCTACTTTTCTTTATTAGGTATATAATTATAGAGATTTGAATCACAGTTTAGGGCGAATGTATAGATCAGGTTTCCCTTTTTTCCGTACTAGATGGAGTCATGTCAAGCAATCATTCCACCTTGATCCACCAAATAAATATACATACTTAAAAGTGAACACTCCTAAGATTTGGGTTTACTCGGGTGGGCTTGAATTATTTAGTGTCTGGTCAGGTTTAGTAAATACTCTATAGCGTTCTTGAGATTTGGTTACATTTATGTTAACAAGTCTTATGTCTAGGAACCTTTTTTATCCCCAGAACGAGAGTAAAATATGTCATATTTTAACAGAAATGTGCTCTTGAGAAAGATGTGGGTGGCTCTTAAAAGAGCCGTTGTGTTTGATGTGAAGTCCAGCAGTTTTACTTCTTTGCGGGCTTCTCGGTTTTCTTGGGCAGCAGCACAGCCTGGATGTTGGGGAGTACTCCACCCTGAGCGATGGTGACTCCACCAAGCAGCTTGTTGAGCTCCTCGTCGTTGCGGACAGCCAGCTGCAGATGGCGGGGGATGATCCTGGTTTTCTTGTTGTCACGGGCAGCGTTTCCAGCCAGCTCCAGGATCTCAGCAGTGAGATACTCGAGCACTGCGGCCAGATAAACTGGAGCTCCGGCGCCGACGCGTTCAGCGTAGTTGCCCTTCCTCAGCAGCCTGTGAACACGGCCGACGGGAAACTGCAGCCCGGCTCTGGATGAGCGGGTCTTGGCCTTAGCCCTGGCTTTGCCTCCGGTCTTTCCACGTCCAGACATTGTTTCTGTTCAGGAGTTCCTTCACAAGTGTCTGAACAGCGACGCATCGGGAGTTTATATAAGCCTATCGTAGCTCAAAAGCTCACTGATTGGTCGCATACAACAACAAACCCCTTCGTCCAATCAAAACATCTGACGTTTAAGCGCGAAACTACGTGCCCTATAATTCATCCAGGATGCTTTTAGTTTATTCATTTTACTTAAAAAAAAACCTAAAATGTTGGAACTGTAACTTTACATTCATTTGTTTACATCATTTTTTTCATCACAATGGTTTTATCACTGCTGCTTAACTGCACTTTAAAAATGAAATGGTCTAAAGATCTATACTTAACATAATTTCTTTCTGTATATACTTGTGTCTACAAAATATAATCTTATCCTTTATACGTCTTTAGTCAATGTTTTCATTAAAAAAAAGTCAAAACAAAGTAATAAACATCGATACACAGAGTCGGAGTGTCCATAGAAATATGCCTGTCGCACAAAAGTATTGTGCTGCTGTGCGTTTCTATTTAATGCTTTTCAATACACTTTGTGTGTGTACTAAATAAAGCCTGTAAGCCAAAATAAATGTATATATGACCAGTGAGAATCACATTTGAGTTACATTTCGGAAACTATATGCAGACATTACAATATAGAGGGAAAGAATAATGAAGTTAATTCAGATAAATGGTAAATAGCTTCTAACTTGAAAAACAGATGTGGGGGGGGGGGCAGCCCTGTTGATGGGATCCAACCATGACTGGTTTGCATTTCAATAACATTTTCTCTTTATGTAAGACTAACTTAAGTAAAACTTTATTTTAGAGGTGATTTTAGTTTGTGTAGTTTATTGATTTATATGTGTATTCACTTTTCCCCTGCTTTGCACCATTTAGTAATCTGAAGTTAAACAACATGGTCATAGAGGAAGGGAGCTCTGAAGATGGTTTGGTGGCTCTTAAAAGAGCCGTTGGGTTGTTGTGAGCGGGTTGCGCTTATGCCCTCTCCCCTCGGATGCGGCGGGCCAGCTGGATGTCTTTGGGCATGATGGTGACCCTCTTGGCGTGGATG
>NW_015153847.1:0-2937 GCF_000732505.1 Cyprinodon variegatus | reverse complement strand
AGCTTTCACATGCAGAAGAAGAAGTTGTCACCACTAGCTGTTGCTAATCAGACTGATGTTTTTTGTCCCGGTGTTCTATGAAATTCTCGCTAAAAACAACTCCTATAATCATTTTAACATCCAGTTTAATCAGCAGCTGTTGTTTATAGAATTGTAAAATAAATAAATAAATAGATGAGGTCCTTTTTACGTTGTTTTGTGTGTTTTTTTAACGGCAATAGAATCTGTCTTTTTCCAACTTCCTTCAGTTAAACCTGAAAAATAAAAGTCAGTCACCAAACACAGTTTTCCAACACATAGTGAGTATTTATAATATTTCATTACTGATATAAGAGGATGGAAACTGGCTGATAGCAGGACACAGAAATTAAGAGTTCCTGAAAAGATGAGAGTTCAGACTTTCTGGTAAATCCCGTTCTAATCTATCACAGATTACTGGATTAAGGACTTTTCTAGTATACGGCAGGATATCACACATAACAGTTTTTGAGAATTTGGACACAGTTCCTCTTTATTTCCCAAACATATTGGAGGAGGAGAGAATGGATATTTCCGCTGCCTGAAATAATCCGTTCCTCCTCTATAACATGGGATTAAATTAATTCACCTGCAAGTCTTTAACTGGGTTTATTCCTCTCTTCATCAACAACAAACTCTGTGGATTTAATGACATTTGATCATTATTTGCTAAAGTTATGAGAGGGAAATCATATATTTTAGCCACCTGATATAATCTGTTACCCCTTTGATGATATTTATTAAATGTATTTTCTGTTTAAATGTTTATCTAACAATTTACAAATATTCAAAAAAAAAGTTCAAACCAGAAACACTGGACTTTGTTTTCCAAGTTGGAAGATGTTTCTCTTTCCATCCAGAAAGATTTCTCAATTCAAAATGTCTGGAGCAATGCTACTGCAGACATTTGAATTGAGAATTGAAAATATGTTTCATAAAGTTCATCAAACCAACAATCATATTTATTTTAACTTTTTTGGATCTCAAAATGTAAAATAATAAATGTTTCTAACATAATATAGAAAAATAATGACGTTTCAAAATTCACAGGATTTCTTTATTTTTTTCCCATATGATGGGGGAGACCGATTATATCAGGTGCTTAAAATATATGATTCTCCTCTCATAACTTTAGCAAATAATGATCAAATGTCACCAAATTCACAGAGTTTTTTGTTGATGAAGAGAGGAATAAACACAGTTAAAGACTTGCAGGTGAATTACTTTCTTCCCATGTTATGGACGGGGAATTGTTGATAGCATGTAATATATTAGAAATGTCTTTAATCCAGTAGTCTGCCATATTCTACATTAGAACGGGATTTATAAGAAATTCTTCACTCTCATCTTCATCCTCTTGGCCCCTGATCTCCTAGAATCCTGGATCCTCCTCTGCTTTATAGTGCAAATCAAATGCACACATTGACTCCCAATCTTGAGATGGATGTTAGTGGCTCCAATCTGGTCAGTCTTTGGTTTAGCTTCATTATTATTTTACTCTAATTTTCTTATCATCGGCAACACCAGATGAGCAACCTTGAGCCTCAGCCAACCATTTATGAGTAGCAGCAACTNAGCTTTCACATGCAGAAGAAGAAGTTGTCACCACTAGCTGTTGCTAATCAGACTGATGTTTTTTGTCCCGGTGTTCTATGAAATTCTCGCTAAAATCAACTCCTATAATCATTTTAACATCCAGTTTAATCAGCAGCTGTTGTTTATAAAATTGTAAAATAAATAAATAAATAGATGAGGTCCTTTTTACGTTGTTTTGTGTTTTTTTAAACGGCAATAGAATCTGTCTTTTTCCAACTTCCTTCAGTTAAACCTGAAAAATAAGTCAGTCACCAAACACAGTTTTCCAGCACATAGTGAGTATTTATAATATTTCATTACTGATATAAGAGGATAGAAACTGGCTGACAGCAGGACACAAAAATTAAGAGTTCCTGAAAAGATGAGAGTAGACTTTCTGTTAAATCCCATTCTAATCTATCACAGATTACTGCATTAAGGACTTTTCTAGTATACTGCATGATATCACACATAACAGTTTTTGAGAATTTGGAAACAGTTGCTCTTTATTTCCCAAACATATTGGAGGAGGAGAGAATGGATATTTCAGCTGCCTGAAATAATCTGTTCCTCCTCTATAACATGGGATTAAATTAATTCACCTGCAAGTCTTTAACTGTGTTTATTTCTCTCTTCATCAACAACAAACTCTGTGGATTTAATAACATTTGATCATTATTTGCTAAAGTTATGAGAGGGAAATCATATATTTTAGCCACCTGATATAATCCGTTCCCCCTTTGATGATCTTTATTAAATGTATTTTCTGTTTAAATGTTTATCTAAGAATTTATAAATATTCCACAAAAAGTTCAAACCAAAAACACTGGACTTTGTTTTCCAAGTTTGAAGATGTTTCTCTTTCCATCCAGAAAGATTTCTCAATTCAACATGTCTGGAGCAATGCTACTGCAGACATTTTAATTGAGAATTGAAAATATATTTCATAAAGATCATCAAACCAACAGTCATATTTATTTTAACTATTTTGGATCTCAGAATGTAAAATAATAAATGTTTCTAACATAATATAGAAAAATAAGGACAGTTTCAAAATTCACAGGATTTACAAGGAATTTCATTAATAATTCACTTTAATCATTAATCTGTCATATTTTACATTAGAACTGGATTAACCAGAAACTTTACACTCTCATCTTCATCCTCTGGGCCAATGATTTCCTAGAATCCTGGATCCTCCTCTGCTTTATAGGATGTTAGTGGATCCATTCTGATCAGTCTTTGGTTCAGCTTCATTATTATTTTACTCTAATTTTCTTATCATCGGCAACACCAGATGAGCAACCTTGAGCCTCAGCCAACCATTTATGAGTAGCAGCAACT
>NW_015153846.1:6600-7640 GCF_000732505.1 Cyprinodon variegatus | reverse complement strand
GGACGGTTTTCATAAACCGTTCCATCCCTAATGCTAACTGTATGATCTTTGTCTGTTTGTTCCACAGATGAAGAAGGAGCTGAGCGACAACGAGTCCATCGGTCAGGAGGTTGTCGGCAACGCTCACATCGAAAACTACGCCTTAAAGTTGTTCCTGTACGCCGACAATGAAGACAGAGCAGGACGCTTCCACAAGTAAGGAAACAATCCTTCACGTGTTGCAGAGCAGATTGTGGATTATAGAAGCTGGTTTGGTCTTTCATTGAATCTTCTACCCTCCTGATTCGTTGGTACTAGACGTCACAGCCTGGGCTGCTGCTGTAGGTCCAAATTAGAACCATGTGTTCAAACCCAGCGTTGTTCTCTAGGTACGTCGGATCAGAAAGAGTAGAGAAAGATTCATCAGGTGTTTATTATTGTCTAAACAGGTCAGAATCAGGAAGTCTAAAAGATGTCTCCGTATGAACTCCTCATGGCGTCGTCCAGCTGTTTACTCCACTGATGACCGCCACATCTGGCTGTGTTTTAGCCTCACGGCTTTCAGACACAACACACACTCTCTCTTAGCATGACTTCATGTTTCACGTCTTTTGAACCTTTTAGTCTCCTAGCAACAAGTGGTGACTCATGCAAAGACTTTTCATTTCAGACCACATGTCCAGGACACTTCATGTAAACAGGCGTGTTATGTTACAGGAGTTTATATGTGAGCTCCATGGCAGCAGTCTGGGAACGCATAGAGACTTTAGCTGCTCTCCTTTTTTTTTTTACATAAAATACTTAGAACTTTTAATGAAAGCTTATCTCAAGCAGTTCTTCAGCACAAGACTTCTAGGACAAAGTCTTTTGGACAAATGTCCTTAATGGAGAGATGTGGGGAAACATTAATCAGTGCCATAAATGGAGCTTATCAGCACAAACGTTTCAATCCAACAGTCCAGCATGGATGTAGAGTCAGCATGATATGGGATGTTTTGTCCAATTAGTGCAGTCCAAAATTAACTCTTTTGTTGCGTTCACACCGGGCGCGGCAGAAGCAG
>NW_015153846.1:4260-5138 GCF_000732505.1 Cyprinodon variegatus | reverse complement strand
TTACATTTAAAATAAGAAAATACAATTGCATTGTCTTATTTCAAGGGCATATTATCTAATTATCTTATTTTAAGAGTAAAAATACTAATTTTTTTGTTAAAATATGTAATTTACCTACTCAAATTAAGGATAAATAAACTTAATTTAACACATTTTTACTTATTTCTAGATCATTTTTACAGTACTCCAATAAAAATAATCAATAATTGATTTCATTACAATTAGGCCTCCAACTAATGATTACTTTGCAAATCAATTAATCTGTCAAATATATTTTTAGATTAATATAATAATAATCAGATAGCCAAGGATTCCTTAATTGACATTAAAATTAATTAAATGTGTTTATTGTGGCATTTAAAATGCTTTCTTAAAAAAAAAAATTGTTTATAAAAACAATTTTGTCAATCATATTATATCACGATACATTTGTGTGGAACTGCTTCCGGTTGATCGCAAAGCCGTATGTTCGGAAAATGCTGAAGAATGGGGGGAAAAATGCCAATTTCAATAAAAGTGGCTGGAAAACGAGGAATTCGAGACATGGCTGCAGCCTGTCAACGGGTACCTGTTGGTGGCATTACAATTATTTCTAAGAGCATTAAAAGAGAATTACAAAGCATTAAGGTAGAGTTATTCATTCCTGTATAAACCCTGATTATTAAATAGTAAAGTTCAAGTTAAAGTGAATCTTCAAGAGGCACTGGCACTGCAGCTTTCCCTTGGGTAGCTCCTCCTTCCTGCCTTGGCCAAGCTAGCCGCTTACACTGCAAAAAATCCAAATCTAGATAAGTTATTTTTTCTTAAAATAATTGCATTTCTTCTTTGATTGGGGAGGGAAAACAGACATTTTGCCACTGGAACAAGACAATTTACTT
>NW_015153846.1:0-757 GCF_000732505.1 Cyprinodon variegatus | reverse complement strand
ACAACAAGTTGAACAATAATGAACTGAAAAACAGTCTACAAATACTACAACACAGTCTGCAGACCAACAGCGGAGAAAATGTAGCCAGGACTGCCAGGTGCATCTTGGTTGTTACTAGGGGTGGAAATCACATCCATCATGGCGATTCGATTCAGTATCGATTTCCTGACCCAACGATTCGATTATTTTCAATACTCAATAATACACCACGATACAATTTGATGCGATTAGATTAATTGGTTCATTTGTTTTTGTTTTGTTTTTTTACACCTTACAGGCTAGACAATGTTTCAAATTTAGAAATAAATCAATGAAAGCTCTAATATCGTTATGCTTTTTTTTTTTTGAGAAACTACAGAAAATAACAGAAGTAGAGAAGTTGCACTCCATCTATTCCTATTAAAACCTAATTTACCGAAAAATAATAACACCCCTGCGTTATAGATTCTGAAAGGCCTTGCATCAGAAAATACTGCACAAAATCAGTGCAATGAGTGCGATGCAATACCTCGGCTCCAGACGTCCCCACCCCCTCCACAGACGCTCCGCTGCACCTCTCCCAAATTGTAGCTGACGGCAGACAGGAGGCCGGCTTGTTTTGTTTTCATGACCGAAATTGCGGAAAACAACTCATGAAGTTTGACCCGCTAGAAGAGCGAAGTGCGCGCGAACGCTGGGGCCATTTTTCCACCTGGATCTCTGCTCTTTTTGGCCCTCATGTCCCTCCGTCGTCGGACTAAACTCGCCCCCACTTCCT
>NW_015153845.1:6848-7644 GCF_000732505.1 Cyprinodon variegatus | reverse complement strand
CATAATGGGCTTTAAAGATCTGACCCACATGCAGAGAAACACTCCAAGGGTAAAAGTTAACAGGTTTATTGAAGGTTTGCAAAGAAACACAGACGGTGAGAGATATTCTGCTGGGTTATAATGTTGGACCTCAGCGGACTGGTCAACCGGAACCGGAAACTCTGAAGGAAGATCACTATGATCAGTTCAGGGACCGTGGGAAAAAAAGACTGAGGTTTATATTTTGCTGGAGAGGCACTCACGCTTAGGGGGGCTCTTGGTTATTCCTTGGATCTAGTTTGTGGGGTTTAATCCAGAGAAGAAGGAGCGGACTGTGACCTGGTTTTCCAGACGTGGACTTGAACGGATCATGTGGAGGTTTCCCCTTGCTCAGTGTGATTCAGATAATCCTTACAGGGGGGTAGAAGGTCCAGGCTTATCCAGTGTTTCAGTAAGGCTTCCTGCCGAAGTCAAAACAAGCTTAGACGCAGAGAGACAAGACTAAGGTTAGACTCTGCTAATCTCAGTATGGCTAGAGTACCCAGAACTGGCAAACACTCTGGCGTCGAGATAGTGACAGCCCGCTGCTCAAATACTCCTCTGGTAATGACCCAATGTGTGCAATGTGTGCATGTGTGCAAGGAGGCCCAATGAGAACAGGGCACCATCTGGTGGTGGAGAGAAGAAAAACACAAAAACAACCGATACAAACTGCAATCCTAACAATGAGAATAGTGACTTTCACCAGAGCGGTTTCAGTGCTATGATGAGCTCTAAAGCCAGACTGAAACTCTTCAAAAAGTTCATTATGGTGGAA
>NW_015153845.1:3196-3858 GCF_000732505.1 Cyprinodon variegatus | reverse complement strand
CAAACATTACCGCCACATATCTGACTCTATAACCATTAAAACAACGATTTTCATTCATTTCAGGCGAAACTTTTCATACTTATATTATATTAAACTGAACTTCCAATATTCACCACTGTTCGGCGCCAAGTACCATTTCCTCTGATCACAGAGCAGCCGGCTTGCTTGGTCTTGCAATGAGTCCTGGGATATCCAAGGCTAGATAGGATACACCGGACCCGTCCTTCAAATCGGGCAAAAAGAAGGACGCATTTATAGGCCGCATAACGAGGAGTGTTGGAATCCAACCAGACTTTGGCGCCGCGCTATGACGTAATCGGCCCATAAATTAAAACACAGCCGAAGCCTCATGAGGCGTTGAACCGTTTGGCAAAATTACTTCAACGATCCCCAAAGTTCATGAAGCCTCATGGGAACATGTCACCACCTACTGGTGGAGTGCAGAACTACAGTTAGCAATATAATCTGTGATTTTTTGCAAGCGTTTTTCTAGTTTTTTTTTTCCCATTTAGGTTTCTTTTAAATTGTTCATGATTGGTGAGTATAATAAAATCTTTTGTAAGTGTGAAATGTCTTAGTAGAGAACAATCATTTAAGGTACACAGTGAAATAAGCTCAAGCAAACAGTGAAAGTGTGCAAATTGGGCAATGATAAGCAAAAT
>NW_015153845.1:0-761 GCF_000732505.1 Cyprinodon variegatus | reverse complement strand
AAAATAGTTTTAAATAACTAGAGTGGTTGTTTTGCAACCAAACTATTCTTAGCATCTATCCAAACTCTATCAAACTGAAAGCAACTCTCCTACAAACTCCCATATCTTGACTGAAAACTGAGGCTGTTTAAGTTCCTGTTGAAGTTCTGGCGCAGTCTGAACCACTTCCCGAAGTGGTCGCGTGGTATCATGGTACACAGGCTTTGGGTGTCATTAATTAGGGTTCCTCCCCTAAATGAATCACACCTTGACTTGCTTTTCGGGGAAACGCCCCCTCCATTACTCGGCTCATCTCATAACATCACTACTTACTGGTAAAATCAGGGCTGCTGGTGTCCTCATCCTCATCCACAGAACTTTCCTCTCTTCGCCACATTTACTCTGTTTCTGGGAAAGATGGAGAAGAAAAATTCTCTGTCTCAAATGCCTTCTCCATCACAAAACTATTCTCATTGGGATGGCCCTTGTTGCCATGTTTGTATTGCTGTAAATGCCAGTGTGCAGCTATCTACCACAGCGGGGACCACTGTGGTAAATAGGGGGTTTTCAGTTTGGCTTGGATTAGTTATTCTGTTTTTATGGTTAAAATTATATCATCTTTTTTATTATATCTTAGTTTTGGGCAGCTGTCCAGCCTTGCTGATTTAGCCTGCGTGTGCCTGACGTCTCAGAATCTCCTAAAACGCTGGCATACACTGAACTTTCTATGGATTTTTTTACATTTTGGATGAATGCTTAGAGTATTCATAACGAGTCCAGAA
>NW_015153844.1:4273-7656 GCF_000732505.1 Cyprinodon variegatus | reverse complement strand
CTGGAGGTCACAGTATCTTATTAACAGCCCTCCAGATGTCGTCAATCTATTAGAATAGATTAACATCTGTCTTTTTCGCAGAACATTTTGGAGGTTTTGCAAAGCAGATCAAGTAAAACTCTTAAGAACCACGCATTGTGGGGAACCTCAGGGCTCAGTTCTGGGTCCAATTCCATTTCTTTTGAATCTTTCCCTTCAGTTTCTAATGTGCGTAATCACTTCTTGGCCTGCAATGTTCTTTTAGGCCTAATGAATATCTTGATAAACTGTTTATGTTGCATTAAATGGAAGATCAGTAAAAACACTGGCAGGTAGATTTTGATAAGACTTCTTCTACTGGCAAACCAACCTTTAGTGTCCTTTGTACTTTTTTATTTTTTAGTCTCCTTGTAGTGCTATGCTATCCTATTAATAATAATAATTCTGCAAAGATCTAATAATCAGCCACTGACAGTGCTCTAAACCAGATGTCACGGACTGCGGTCCAGATCGGGAGTCACCTGCTGGCTAATCCCAACCTGATTTAAAACATTGATAAATTACAGCGTGTTGCCTGACGACAGTGTCTAATCTCACATCCTCTGTCACCGCCCGGCCCCGCCCCGCTGCGCTCCAGACCTCCTGGGCAAAGCAAATCCTACAGCCTCCGCTGTTCCTCCCGTCTTGCTTTGCTCCAACTTCCTTGGAGCTCAAGGAGATAATGCGCTTTATTATTATTAAATTCATAGGAGAAAAACATATGGAAAAGAACGTGTAATTTAATATGAGATATTAAAAAATTCCTTCTCCTCATCCATATGTTCAGTTTCTGCCCAAATATTTCATTTTATTGTGGATTTTTTTAACAGGGATAATTAGGATCATACGTGGTTTTTATGAACTATGTTTGTTCTCTGCTTCCAAACTCAGCATCTCTTCATCCAGGCCTGAGAGGAGAAGTTTCTTTTGAAGGTGTGAGAGGAGCTCTTGGGCGTTTTGACTGGATTTGATTAAACTTTTAAGCCTCTTAGTATAAAATAAATATTTTGATCGAGAAGAGAAATCTGCTTCCTGGTATGTTGAGGTACCAATAGTTGGCATCCAATCATTTAAACAAACGGTCTTAGTTTTTGGGAATATATAAGCTCACGAATCAGCCTGGAATGGCTTGATAATGGCTTTGTCTCCATTCAAACCCAGGTTAAAGCCTTGGAGCCTAAAGCCCACTGCTCTCATTAAGCCACAAAAAAGAAAAAAAACAAAAACAAATGATCAGTTTAGGTGTTTTATAAAAGATGAGAGTCAGGATATTGTCTATATATCAAACTTTACTATTTTTGTTCTCTACTTCAAAAAACACTTTAGATTTTAAAATGGAAAAATGTTCTATTTTTTTTTAGATTTTTTTTTTTAATTTCAATTCAATGTATAAAATGGATGCATGAAAAACCTCATTTTATTTCAGTGTTAAATTCTGTTTAAAAGTAACATATTATAGATAAAAATGTCTCCAGACCTTTACTGGTTGATGATTTCCTTTGTTTGGACCACTTTAATTGGTGACCCATGCTCTAAACATGCCATTTATATTTGAGACCATTATTTAGAAACAGGTTTTATTTTTTATAAATATTGTCTTTTTTTTATGTTAAATAAGTTTGAAACATCAAAGATGAATGTTGATGCTAAACGGCCAGAAAACTGTAATGAGTGGAGCTCTAAAACAGGGATCCTATCTCGATACGACTGAAGCTGAAATTGCAACACCTTCCATTTTAAATCATTGCTGATATTATGATAAAGAGTAAGAATATATAAAATATAAAAATATATATATATATATATATATATATATATATATATATATATATATATATATATATATATATATATATTTACGACAGTTACATTGAAATCAATATTAATTTAGGATAGAATCCCACAATAAATAAATAAATAAGATGTCCACTTATACTGCATAGAAAACCCAAACTATGTTACTGCTGCTTTAAAGAAGAGCTACATGTTTTACCTCCTCCCAGCCAGTAGGGGCGCACCGTGTTCACCTGTTGTTCCAAACTACAGCTGTATTGCTCACCAGCCAATTTCCAGATTTTGCAAGCAAATATTGAACATTTCCGTCCACAAGGAAAGCAGCAACCTTTCATTATTTAAGTCGACACCAACGCTCAAATGCTTGACCAACGTTCCTCCATGTTTAGCTTTTTTTAAATGTAGGCCGTTTCTCAATTCACAACAACTCGAGTACGGACTTGTGTCCTCGCCAAGTATGTTCTTCAGAAGAGCACAGGAAAGTCTGGACTTGGGGAAAACGGGAGCACACAGCATAAATATTGGTCAATTGGAACAGAAGCGTACTGATGACATCACCACACGCTCAGCTGGTCTGGAGCTGCATTTCACCTCCTGTTATTAATAGTCTCTAGATAATGATACATTCTGACTTTTTTCATTTATTGGGGGAATAATAATTAACACAGTCAGAGAAACACAAATCAAATGAACATTTTGCCAAATAAAACAAAAAACTCGCCATCATAGCCAGTGGTCCTTTACACACAGCTATGCAGAGAGAGGGCTGCTGCAGACGGGCTAACGTTAGCCCTGGCTACAATTACCCACAGAGGTCCACAGGTCGGCGCAGTCCTCTCAACTTCGGAATTTTGTTTTTTAAATTACGCATTAAATCAGTAAATTGACCATATAGTGACGCTTTATAGTATAATATTCTCGCCTCAAATTATCTTAAAACGTACTTTTATTACAACAGCAACAGAAAAGAGAAATTTAAACTTAATACTCTGAGCTTTGTAAGCGCTCCATTGAAAGCTGCTGCTGCCGCAGTGCATTCTGGGACAGCTGTCAATCTCAAGAATGGACAAGTCTGCTCTGATGCATGCTAGTTAAAGAGGGAGGGGCGTGAAAAACATCCGGGGACTCTGCGTTTTCTCGGTCTGCTGTTCTTGTGAATAGGGGTTTTTCAGTGACGTCACTGGCCAGCTTCCGGTCCGCCATCTTGGGTGGCATATTATCGTATATCATGTATATCATGTCGCGAATGGATAAGTACGCCAGCACGCTAGAGCCACCAGATCATGGAACATATCTGAGGAAATGTTCCGTGATCGACCATATGGACCCCTATGCCCTCCACGGTGCCTTGTTTAGCACTAATCCAGATGAAGTTCCAAACAATGACTTGTTGCCACTGTTTTGCATATCAGACGTCTTCGGCTACCTTGTCTGTGGTGTGAGCGCCTATACTTCAGAACAGTTCCAGAGCTACAAGTCCTTGGAGTCTCATGTGCAATTTACGAATGGATGGGTTCAGGAGCTGCAGCTCATAAAGCCAGCAAACAGTGCTAACCGTTAGTGCTAACAAC
>NW_015153844.1:0-1343 GCF_000732505.1 Cyprinodon variegatus | reverse complement strand
GGAGCCTCGCTGGAAAATCAACACCGGTTGCATAGTGTACCTTTAAAGAAAATAAACATCAAAGGCGTTCCCTCCTCCAGGACAGAATAAAGCACAGCGTCCTACTCAGCTTCATTCTGATGAATCCACTCAGACCCACATAATCTTTAACCATGATTTATTTCTGGACTGGTAATGATTGATGTTGATTAGAGAACCATAACCAGCTTTATGCATAGCTGGAATCTGGGATGTTTTATTCTGTCTCTCACCATTTCTTCTAAATGTAAATCATCACCACCTTAGGCTCCTTTTCCATTTCTACCTGATGTATTAACAAAACGTGCACCAGTTAGGGGTTAATAAAGACGATTGGGGATCTGCAGGTGGCGCAGCGGTTAGCGCGCACGACCCATGTACGGAGGCCTTAAGGGCTGGTTATACTCCCGCAGCAGTGTGTCGCAGTGAGCTTGACGGAGACATTTTTTTTAAATTTATGCTTAATTTTCAGCGTGGCCTGCGCTATACGCTGTGGGTCTAAATACGGCCGAGGCGGAGAGGAAGTGGGGGTGAGTTTATACGACAATGGAGGGACATTAAGGCGAAAAAGAGCAGGGATCCAGGTGGAAAAAGGGTCCCAGCGTTCTTGCGTACCTCGCGCTTCTAGCTGGTCCAACTTCACGAGCTGTTTTGCAGAATTGCGGTCATAAAAACAAAACAAGACGGCCTCCTGTCTGCAGCCACCTGCAATTTGGGAGAGGTGCAGCAGACGACCTAGTTTCGAAGTATAAATCAGCCTTTAGTCCTTGACGCAGCCGACCCAGGTTTCGAATCCAACCTGTGGTCCTTTTTGCCGCATGTCTCTCCCCCTCTCTCATACCCCCTTTTCTGTCAGCCTACCGTTTCGAAAAAACGAGCCAATTGTGCCATAAAAATTCAAACAAAAAAATTTATAAATAAAATAAATAGAGATGATTGATTTAGGTCTGAACAGGTTGGCTCATTTGAACAGTTTGATTTATTTTAGCTGTTATCAGACTCAGATACAGAGAGGATACTTAGAGCTTATGTGAAGGTGAGCTAATGCTACCTAATGCTACTACCTTAAAATAATGCTGTGATTAGTTACTCCGCCCCATAAATAATCAATGACCAACAATCCTCTTTTGAACAGCTTGGCTTGGGTAAAATGAGTCTTTTAGATCATCATCTGAATGTGATACCGTAGGAAAATGTTCATGTGGAGTCCCTCAGAGCTCTGATCTTGGACCTGTGCAACACCTACAAACTATTAGAGACTTATGGCTGATTTATACTCAGAAACCAGGTCATCTGCGTGTGTCGCAGTGAACGCAGCTATGCCC
>NW_015153843.1:5385-7661 GCF_000732505.1 Cyprinodon variegatus | reverse complement strand
CTGCAAATGTGTACTAAGATTTGCAAATTTGCAGTAACATTTACAAATGTGATACGCTGCACAGGTTTCACCAGCAACCTCTTCTTCTGAACTGAAAACTAAATGTTTGGTGTAGTTAGCATTAGCATCATTAGCATTAGAGACCAGCACAAAAGTAGAGCGGGTCACTTCATGTTCGGGAGTTAAACTTGTGGCTGTCACTTTTAAAAAGGTAATATTAAATTACTGTAAGTTACATTTTACCAGAGTCCTATTATTACATGTTTATCTGTACATTACCTGAAGGAAGGATTATGAGGACCTTTGATTACGTGTCACAGTCAAAGTCCAGACATTCATCTAATCTGATTAAGTTTGAGCTATTTTTTAAAAGACATCCAGTAAAATGTGTTTCTAAATGTGCACAGCTGGTAAACATTATACCTGAAGAGGCTTTCAGCTGTGGTTACAGCAGAAGCAGGTTCTACTATGTGTTAACCTGAAGGGAAATAAAACCTCAGATTTCTATCTGATAAATGTTTTATGTTTAAGGTGATAAAAATTGAGGTCCAGTGAGATTTTAATAATATTTGTCATTCAAAAGCGGAAAGCACACTTTATTCAGTGCTACTACTGTAAATGTCCAGAATGTGGATGTTTGGAAGAGCCGGCCTCCCCTCTGGAGGCGGTTGTCTGCAATGATTAAGTGTGGCTGCTTGGCGGGACTGTGAGAGTCGATGTTGCTTTCCCTCCCCTGGAATGCCGGCTTCATTAAACTGACTGAGCCGACCCGGTTTTGAGGAGAAAAAGATGATAGTTTGGAGGGGTAATAACAGGTCTCAGGGCGAGCTATGTTTAACCGGGCACCACAATGGCTACCCAGCACTCTCATGACCCTGGCTGCTGGGGACGGTGCTGGCCAGACACAATTAGTGGTCACAGATACCTAGGTGTGTGTTAGCATCTGTGTGTGGGTGAATGCTTGCATGCTTCAACGGCTGGGGGGGTGTATATATTTGTGTGTGTATTTGTGAGCCCATAAAACCAATGTTTCCCAGTTAGTGGCAGTGAAGTGGGCGTGTAAAGCTTCTCTTTCGGCTGCATGTAGTCTTCTGGATTTACATCAGAGCTTAAGCTGTGCACAGAAAAAAATCTGGAAATAAACACTGTAACTGTATTTAGCCGTAATTTGAGTTTGTAAATAAGATCTTTTGCCAATGGAAGGAATATTTTTAATCTTTAAATAAGATAAATAGATAATATTCACTTGAAATAAGGCAATGCAATGTTTTTTTTTTCTTATTTTAAATGTAAATTGTCTTTTTTCATCGGGAAAGTGTCTCACTTACCTATTCAAATCTAGAAAAAAAAAGAAAAGGAATTAATTTTTTTGCAGTGTGGTGTTCTGGACACGCTGATTGTTGTTAATAAAGAACTACAATAATCCAGCCTTTAAGTAAAAGATGAACAAACTAATCTCTCTGAAACAATATAGATCTAATTTCAATAAAATATAACTCAAAGAAAACCCAACGATGTTGGCTGTGGTCAGAAAATTTTGATTTCTCTTATTTCATATATTGATTTATGCTATTTAATCACTAGAAAAGTTTTTCACTCAGTCAGTTTCACCTGCAAAGCCACACAGGTGAGGGCTGCTTGTAGACCAGACAGATTTCTTCCCCTAACAAGTCAGATTCTTTCTCAAGGTTTATTCATAACATGTTGGCTCTGAATACTTTCCATTATTGTAATTAAGGAGGAACGAACGCTGCTCAGATCAGAACAGGGCTGATTACCATGAAATTGTTGGGATCTGGAGATCTGCCCACCTTTCTCCAGCAGAGGGCGCCCTAGGTCTCCTGGAGCTGAAGCTGACTACCACACCTGTGGCTGATTTGCTCATCAGGAGGAGCAGCATATAAGCNTCATCCAATCACACTAGTTTTCACTAGATGTGGGCGGAGCCAATGATCTGCATTGGATGGAGCACATGACGGGAAATAAAGATTTAGAAACATTAAACTAGGAGTAAAAATCAGCGGGGTCCGAATAAAGAAAATCATCAACCAGTAAAGATCTGAAGACATTTTTAATGATCTGTTGCTTTAAACAGAATTTAACACTGAAATAAAATGAGGTGTCTATGCATTAATGTTATACATTGAATTTTTAAATTAAAAACTATTTTTAAAAACTAGAACATTTTGCCACTTTAAAATCTAAATTGTTTTTTGAACAATCTTTCAGTTTGATATGTAGACAATTTCCTGATTCCCATATTTTCTCAAACCCCT
>NW_015153843.1:4091-5316 GCF_000732505.1 Cyprinodon variegatus | reverse complement strand
CTGGTGTCAGCACCATTGTAGCTTTGACCCTGCCTGAAATATTAGGGACAAAATACAAAATATTTTGCATTTTTTGAACCTCGCCAAAATTTTCTTTGAAGTAAACATTGCAAAACACTACCAAAATATTATTTATAGCACAAAAAAGTAGTACAGACTTTTAAATCTAAACGTTGTGTAAAAATATACCAAATATGGACTCAATCAGATGAATCATATTTATTTTAGAATGGTATTAGTGAGAAATTTATGTGTTTTACATCAATACTGGGGGTTTGTTAAAATTACGAGGTCACGTAGCAGCTGGACTCACCGGTGGGTCCGTCGGGTTATAGGGGTTAAAACTAACACTGTTTGTTTCAAAGATTGGATGCAAACTATTGGTTCTTCAACAGACCAGAAAGCAGATTTCTCATCTCCATCAAAAATGCTGATGGAGATGATGCTGATGGGGATTTTTTTTAAATATGTCATATTAAATTACCGTTCATTTCTACATGCTTTGCTCCGACCAATTTAATGATAATATGGCGCATGCTCTCCTCGAGCTCCGAGGAAGTCGGAGTGCAGCAATACGGGAGGAACAGCGGAGCGCCGCTGGACGGAGCGGAGACAAATGATGTGGGATTTCAGGGTAACAGGAAAAGTGGTGTAAGTGACGTTTAGAAACTGTTGTCAGATGTGGAAATTTATAAATGTTTTAAATCAGGCTGGGTCTGGATCCGGACCGCGGTCTGCTAATCCGTGACCTCTGCGTTAAACAGAAGCCAAGAGTAACGAGTAACGTTTGTTTTAAAAATGTAAGGAATAGAAAGTACAGATACTTGTGTGAAAATGTAACGAGTAGAAGTCAGAAGTAGGAAGAAAAACAAGTAATGGAGTAAAGTATAAATACCTAAAAAGTGTACCTAAGTACAGTAACGAAGTATTTGTACTTCATTACTTGACACCTCTGGTTCTCGCTGATACCGATACCACCATTTCAGCGCAGTATCGGGGCCCCGCCTGATACTGGTATTGGTATCGGTGCAACGCTACTAACGTTTAGCCTAGTTTTGGCCTGGTGGGAGAGAGCCTTAGTGCTCTGAGAAAAATGCAAGTACCCGGTTCAAATCCCACAGACTGGGGTCCCTGAGCAAAACCCTTAAAGGAATAGTACACCCAAAACATGATTAGCCTTCATTTTCTACTCACCCCCATGCTGAACAACACTCTGGAGTACTTT
>NW_015153843.1:0-1223 GCF_000732505.1 Cyprinodon variegatus | reverse complement strand
ATTTTATTTATTTAACCTCTAATTTAGTTTGATATAGTGATCCCATGCAGCACTTGAAAAAAAGAAAACTAATATTCAAATTACTTGAATATTTACTGCAGCATTTAAACAAGATAAGTTCTTCCTGCAATGGAAATGAAGAATTATAAAAACGGAAACATGTTTTTAGTCGCGTTCAGAGAAGATTCATCTTTAAAATGATACCAAATGAAATTATGGAGCCACAGTAAATAGATTTTGATGAGGATGATTTCAATAAAAAGCCTTTGTTGACGTTAAAAACTTTATACCTTGAATTTCTCAAGCACAAAAAAAATAATAAATCTTATTCCAGAAACTGCAAAGTAAGAAAAATCTGGTAAATAAAATTGTTGAGTTTTTTTTATGCTTTTCTTTTAGAGACTGCAAAAAGGTAAATAGACCAAATTAGGGAAGCTATTCTTTAGATTTACCGGCTTCTCAGTGCAAAGTTTAAATGTTGCGTTAGAGTTTATCAAGCAAATCACATAAACAGAGAGGAGAAGGAGTTTATTGTGTGATCGTGGTTCCAATGTTCCCTCTGTGCAGCTACAGACGTCTTGTTATTGTTTAAAGCAAAGAACACGCTTTGGAATGAAAATCTGGAGAGAGAAAAAATGCAATCCAGAAATGAACATTTAAAAAACTTCTTCTTTATATATAAAAGATTGTATGTTTTTTTTTTTCTTATTCAAGTTGAGTTTTACGAATTGCATTCTTGCCAACTTGCATTTCATAGATCCCATCTTCTTCACATCCAGCCCAATCCAAACACACGCTGCTGATGCACACGTTGACCAATAAAAATGCTGCTGCTAACGTCCTGCAGACCAATAGAAATACGTCTTTGCTCCTTCCTCTCCTATTGCAATATTAAGGACGATGAACAAAGACGGAAAATAAAACAAAGAGAGAAACTTTAGAAGAAATCGCTGCACATTCAGTACTTCTCTCATTAATTCTAAGACCTCTCTAACCAAAGGAAGTAGGTTGGATGAAAATATGATCTAGTTTAAACCAGATTTACTAAGAAATAGTTTAAGACAAAGTCAAATGGAATCAGTGCTTTTTGTTTAATTTAAAAGCAAAACAAGAAAATGCAAAAGTTGCAAAAACCAGGTTAAAGAAAAGCAAACCTCTGCTAGTCCAGCAGGCCATAAATAATAATAATTAATAATAATTCATTTAATTTATAATGCACTTTT
>NW_015153842.1:0-7668 GCF_000732505.1 Cyprinodon variegatus | reverse complement strand
GATTGACAGCTGTCCCAGCATGTACCACAGTAGCAGCAGCTTCCAGTGGAGTGCTCACAGGAGGATATACACATGCAGCAAAGGTCAAAAGTCTGAGAAACAAAGCCTCTGTACACTGGTGATGCGCTTAACCACTGTACAAACTTTAAACTTTAACTATTAAAAAAGTACAATAGTTGCAATAAAAATCAACAGTTGACATAATCTGTATATTTTTCTCACTTGTGATTTTTTTTTTCTGCGAATGGTCAAGATAAGATTTTTACATCTTAATGTCACTCCTATGGAAATGACTTTATTTGGAACTGTTTCCAGGCTACTGTACATAAAGAGGAGAACACTGGGACAAACCTCTTCTAAACTTTAACCCTAACCGTTGACCTGTCCTTATATAGCAGGTTTTGATATGTTGATTTAACACTAGCCATTTCTGCTTCTCTGCAGTGTTTATTGTTGTCTTCTTGATCCACAAATCCACAAATAACTCTATTCTCTCTTTTGCATCCATTTTTTTACAATCTTCCTTGCTTTTGTAGCAGTCTTGCCAGGCCAGTCACTACATGGGATAAATATAACAGTACCTATTATGGTTCTGTGGATGGGTGCCTGATCTGTGACATCAAGTGATCAAACAAAATCTTTGGGTTTCAAAATAACACGAAATAAATACATAACAATACTGACTAAAACAAATATCTTCTTATTCTTTCGTTGAACAAAGAACTGATATTTTAAAACAAACTTTTACTTAAATCATTAGATTTAAGACTTAACAGTCTCTGAAAATTAGATATTTTCTACCTTTTAATCCTTGATACCTAGAACTACAACGATCACAAAGCACAGCAGTTTGATCCATATCAGTTATAGTCACACAATCTGTGCTTTCAACCGAAAAATCCAAGTCTTTCATTCTAAAATTGATCCAACTATTAGTCTAGTTTTTAAACTTCTAGAATAAAACCACAGCCTAATGAGGCCACTTCACCTAAAAAAACCAAACTATAAACGCTGTATAGATTACCATCAATGCAATTCATGCTGATGCAGAAAGGGCACAAACAAAAGGTGTGAAGACAGCCTTAATTATCTCATTATGTGTTTAAAGATATAAAGGATGATCTTTTATTCAGGGTTTATCATCTAAATAACTTGTTTTCCTAATTGTCACTCATTCTGGTGATATATTTATGTAAGGCCTTCTTACGTGCTTGTCCCGTTAGCTATGCGCATGTGCACTTTCAGTGTGTGTTGAGTTAGTTTCAGACAGTCATGGAACCTCACCTTTCTCCCTGCCGTTCTTTGAAAATGGCCGAGGTTTCATAGGAAAAAAAGTGTCTATGGAGTTCATGATTAGATAAGAAAGGCCTCAGAAAAGTCAAATATATCCTGGAAAGCTTTTGCGCGGAGAGCTCTTTGCGCAAAGCATTATAAGATTTGCTGTCAAAGCAGCCCGCCGTCACCATAGGCTGTCACTACCTGACAGAGGCGAATAATAGCAACGATGGCGCAGGCACCACACGTTGGAGGTGGAGTTATGTGACCAACGGGGAGCAAAAAGTAGTAATGGTCTGTTCGAATGGTAAGTTAACTGAGTACACGATAAACTCCACTATATAGTCCCCGCTCTATATGGTGAATGAGGGGGTTAGGGAAGACATTAAGACACAGTAAGCTTGTATGAGCTATGAGAACAGCAACTTAAAACAGAAGTGTGCACAAGGAGAAATGGGATTGGGAGATGGTACAGGGTTGTGCATCTGCAACGAAAGGGCAGGTATTTTAAAACATTTGCGAAAATTCCCCATACTTCCTTTAAGTATTACTGCATGCAACACATCAAATGTTGGGATGTAATGTGAAAAGTTTTTGCACAGTAGTTTTTACACCTCTTTTATTGTGACACAACCTCATAACCTTCACTGTATTTTACTGTGAATCTTCAAAAAAAAAAAAAAATGTGCTCATCTATAATCAGTCAAATATTCTTTGATGGCCCTAAATAGAAACTAGAGGAAAATTTTACCCTCTAGGGCCACCTTATTATTAGAGCCCATATCATGTGTGTCCCATTTAATTTCTTTATTCTTCCACCTATGCTGTAAGGTTTTTAAAATGTTTATTACAGAACTCTGGGGCACAGCTGACAGGCCATGAATAAGATGGTATGGATTAAAACTGGGTTTGGTGATAAAACTATTTCCGACAATCTTAAACAAGCTGACGGGGATGTAAAGAACTGATCAAAAATGCAGCTAGTGACTGCATAGTAACAATGGAGAAATTAAAGGGATCAACAGCCCAGGATGCAGACGTTGATGACTGAACAGTTTGACCTTGATAGTGAGCATCTGAGGCTCTGTGAATGGAGCACTTGTCTTACAGTTTGAAGGTTTTTGGAAAATTCCATCTTACCTGTTATCACATGCTAGTGTGCCGTAGGCAAGGCACTTACAAAACCAGGTTGTGCATCAAACTTTTTGCAAATTACTGTAGGTAGTACAACTGAGTGAATGCAGCTGTAGTGTAAAGCTTTAAGTGGTTAGCTTCACTAGAAATCGTTATATAAATTCAGTCCATTTAACATTTAATAAACTCTACAAGTAAGCTTTGAAAGGGTGTAAAGAACACAAATGTTAAAAGAAACTTGTAGTAAGACATGTTTGTAATGTCAATGCACATGGCCTTAGTAATTTCGAAACTAAAACAAGAACAGAACCTTTCTGCCAACTTCACCATCAGGCACTGTTTTCCATCTCTTAAAGATCCACTTAAATTAAAGAAAAAAGCTTGTGGTAAACTGCTGATATATGTGTAACTTTAAATGGGTGTGAATACTTCTACATGCCATTCTGTAATATGAAGGAAAATGTTCAACCAGCTTTCATTTGAAAAATATAAAACTTTAATAAAGGCTACATCTCTCAATAATTACAATAATTATAGATCCATGTAAATCTTTAAATGAAACTCTGTATATAATGTATAATTTACAGTTTAGATATTATGAACCAAATACAACAACCAAAAAAGGCATTGGTGTAAAAAAAACAAAAACAAAAAAGATAAAGCAAAAATATGATTACAGGACATTATTAAAAGCATAAAAATATCTTCTCAACATAAAAACCCTTCTGAAAACCAAGGGATATATATTAAAACCCTGAAACAGGGTAGCACATGGTATGGCATCCATGTAGGCACAGGTGCTGTACTCAAGAAACACCAGCAGTCATGTGTATGTGTGTGTTTCAGTATTCATACTTCAGAATGCATAATTACAATATATGCAGGAGTTCTGCTATATTTGATGTTACTGTAACAACATTCAAAAGATACTGGAGCGGAAATTCTTCACATATTTTTAAAACTTTTTTCCCCCCTTGCACACATTGGCTGACTTCATCTAGAGGTCGCTCTTAGTGGCCAGAACCGATTCTGTTAGCATGAGTTATTTAGGTGCACAGGCTGTAAACACTGTCTTCATTAGGCCATTTGTCTGTTTGAATCTGCCCCCCATCCCTTTATTTCCCATCTCTGTGCAATGCCTGATTTACAAACAAAGGCACAACAAAAAAAGATTGAGCTCTGTCGCTAAAGAGGGAAAAGACAGGTAGAAAAGGGAGGAGTGGCGAGAGATTCAATGAGCTCTGGGAGATCCTAGTGTGACAACTTTGAACAAACTATCAGCAGCATATAAAACTGGGATCGACCACTATCGAGACGAAGCTTCAGCCTGGGACCCAGGTCGTTATTTTGGGTCTTAAGTTGTAAAAAAGGGTAGTGTAACGACCATAGTGGAACATAAAAATGGACAAACATTAAATATTATCACCACAGTATTCTCCCAACATTTAAAGCAGCTTGATCATTGGCTGGAAACAGGAAAAGGGGGTGGGGTCACAAGTTTAAGACATAGGATGGGAGAGGAAAAGATTTTTTTAATAAATACTAAAAAAAAACTTTTAACTCAAAAAAAAAAAAAATCAAATCTATATCTATATATCTATATAGATATATATATAGATATAAATTAAATACATGTATATATACATATATATGCATGTATGTATATGTACACATATGGAGTTTCCATTAGCGCCTGCTTAGCCCACTGCACAGGACACCATCAGTCTGCCATCATGTCACGTCATCTGTATCTTCAGTGGTTATGTCCAAGAGAAGTCGGGGTGTTTCCTCCCCCGTTGTTTCTTGCCTTGGTTTTCATAGTTTCGTTCCCTTGTGTGTTCTAAGGCTGATTGGTTGAGAGCATCAGGGAGGGGGCGGCTCCTCCTCTGAGTTCGGCATACTTCATTGGCTCATCTTCCTTCAATCGTTTTTTTTTTGTGCTGGATATATTAACTCTGTTTAGCTTAATAAGAAGAAATATGTAATAAAAAAAAAAAAGTCCAGAATTTTTTTTTTTTGTCTTTTTTTTTTTTAACAGAGTCTGTTTCTCAAGTCCTTTAGGGAAAGCTTAACTTGTGGTTGGGCAGGGAAAGGGCGCTGGTTGTTTGTGTTTCGTCTTTTTAGTCCATCCTCTCCACTTTGCCCAGAACCTTGCCCTCATACATGGGCAGCACAGTGGCATCTTCCCACACTTCCTCAAACACCGCACCGCACTCAAACTCATCGCTCGCCTTCTTGAAGTAGTACCTGAAGAGGAAAAAAAAAACACACACAAAGTAGTTTGTGATTAGAAAAAGCGTAGGTGAGAGTTGGAAAAGAAAGGAAAAAAAGGAATCCTAAGCTCAAACGATAACTGACAGAGCTGCAGCAGGAGGGCAACTGATACATTTCATCTTGTTCTAAACAGCTTTGAGGCTCCTACACGACTACTTACGTGTACACGCTCCCTTTAGTCCAAATCAAACACTCACACTCTCTTAGAGCCAGAAATGGATCTTGTACAAAACAACTTAGTCATAGCCTTCAATGCCATCCCTGAACACTTCAAAGGTAGAGCCTGACTCCACATCACACCGCTGCGCAAACACAGCTGAACCTCTCGTTTAAACACTCCCTGTGATAATTTGAGCCGCTAAAAACGGCTTGCCTGTGTGTGCTGGGCTCCTCGTTTGCAGATCTGTCCTGCAAGGACTTATTAAGTTGAAGGGTTAATTATAGGCTGTCCTTAAGCACCTCCCACCCACTGTTTCCCTCTCTCTCTATTCCCCCCTTCTTCTTTACAGTGTTTTTTGCCTTCTAATTGGGCTTGCTGTCAAATGAAGGGCCTTTCTGTCAGACAGGTTGACGTTTTAGGTGCCCGAGTGTCTGTCTGTGACTGCGCTTCAACGCCGGCCTTAAAAACTAAGTTCTTCAAACACACAAACACATTGCGAAAAAAGCTTGCCATTAACGACAGAGACAGAAAAGCTAGTGATGCCAGACAGAATCTGACCTTTGTTGGTATGAGAGTCTGATGGTGTGATGACCTTGAGTTAAGCAATGTTATTTATAAATCAGTTGTATTTTCTATGACATGTCAGGACATCCGTTTTTTCAGGCTGTGAGAAATCTAGACATTCAGCAGATAACAGGAGGGCTGAATAGATTAGACAAAGTTGCTGTCTTTTTGAACCTCTGTCAAAAAATGTGCTGACTGTGAAAATCCATGCAATCTTTTGAAAGTCTGAAAGTGAATGTAATCTGCTTTTACTAAAATACATAAAAGAATGTTGGCAGTTTTGATGGCACTAATGTAAAATGCTAAAGTCAGAATTAAAATCTCAGCCCCATCGCCATTTCCTCAAAAGGGGGTAGAAAAAAATGTTCTCATGACGGGTAGGAACATTATATTAAATATATAGATATATATACTTTTGCTTTATTCATATAAAATAAGTCATTTGTATCTAAACTAATTCAGAATGAAAACTGGAAACTGTGGAAGGCTCAAAATTTGGCGTTTTAACGAACACATCAGCAAATGGGTGCAACAGTGTGGATGAAGGATCTGCTCTGAGAATTTCTTCCTTAAGGTCAGGGGTCACCTGGCTAACCCGCTGCTCTTCTTCTTCACACAAGCGGAGATAACTCGCAGGGTTAGCTGTGTCCCAGTGACTGTGAAGTCTCCTGGTGTTCCTAATGATTCTACTCTCTACTTTAAACTCAGCAAAAAGATCAGCGGGAGGGGATTTAATGATAAGCTTTGTAATGGAAAAAAGCCATCATTTTGTCCATGTGTGCCTGCATTTAGAATAAAAATAGGTTAAAAAAAAAAAGTAGGGGGAACCAAGTGTTTAATGAGCTCAGCTTAGAGTCATTCAAACACATGTAAGGAGGGTATACATAAATATACACAAACAGCGTGGTTTTTGATTGATACTGCGGAAAAATGTAAATTAGGTTTGCTTTATTACAGCTACAGAACATGCGCCACAAAGTGACATTAAAAAATAAATTTCTAAAGAAAAAATCTAAATTGATACCTTTCATTTATACATACTGTCTGGATTCATTTTTTTCCTAAAAACAACCACACTACCCATCTCCATCTAACTGATTGTCGTATTTATGTACTATGTTTTTTTTTTCACAAATAAAAACAAAATTTTATGCTCTGAATAGTTCAAAGTCATCACTTTTTTGCAGACGCAGAGCGACAGAAGGAGTCTTTCCACTGGAACATGTTTTATGTGGCAGGATTTTTCTCTCCTCACAACATCTGGCACCAATATTGTCTGGCAGATCCGTGGAGTACTGTTCTCTGCTGAACCGCTGCCATGTCCAAATTAACCAACTCCACACATTCTGCTGCCATTGAAGCCAGGCGCTTCATCCCCCACCCCCTGTTCTCACAGGCTCACTGAAGAGTTATGGGATAGCTGGGGGAGCATTGGCTTGTTTGCAGGCCTTCTCCTTTCTCTTGCCTAACAAGCAGATGTGACTGCACATGAGCCTGCAAAGGCTTCACTTGTTGAAATATCAGGGAGTCCTCCCTGTAGCAGGTAGTACAGTAGTTTTAACTGTTGATTACCAGAACATGATGGAAGCCACCTATAAAACGTCCTTATGTTAGGAATATGGCCCCATCATCTCACACATACACTGAGGGTTTCAATCCTGTGCCCAGTACCCGTGGAAGAAAAAGGTGCTTACACAGCATTTGATTGTAACCCCTGATGTAATAGTCGGGTGGAGGAATTTGAAGCATTGCGATAGTTCTAGCACACAAAATAAAATAGCCCAGGCTTCAAAGCCAAATTTATTAAGGTTGCCTTAGCATGGAAATCAAGACCAGATGTGTGAAATTTCACTCCAGAACCCCCTTTCCATCCCCATCTTTCTGTAAAGCTCTGAATAAAGTGGATGAGTAGAGGTTTGTTTCTTTGTCAGCTATCAGGCTCCAAAACTTCCCAC
Organism: Cyprinodon variegatus; assembly: GCF_000732505.1. Classification (NCBI taxonomy): domain Eukaryota; kingdom Metazoa; phylum Chordata; class Actinopteri; order Cyprinodontiformes; family Cyprinodontidae; genus Cyprinodon; species Cyprinodon variegatus. The sequence goes on along the minus strand of NW_015153842.1, from coordinate 306 downwards.
ATATAAACAAGTACAGTAAAAGGAAGCTATGTGTAAAGTTGATAAACTCCCACTGCTGTGATTCTTCTTCTGTCTTAACGGAACTATTCAAAGCGAGAAAGGCATCAGAAATTTGCACCAGAGAAAGTCGTTAAATGACTAGTTAGTATAAAATTGTAAACTAAAAGAATCTTCTTCCAAATGCTAAACACGATTCATTAACCAGTTGATAGTGACAACACTCTCTGTTTAATACAGACATTCATTTATTGTTAATTAGTTAACTAATTAACAGGTGGCCAAGTTTCGAAAAAAAAAAAAAAAAAA
>NW_015153841.1:0-7668 GCF_000732505.1 Cyprinodon variegatus | reverse complement strand
GATTGACAGCTGTCCCAGCATGTACCACAGTAGCAGCAGCTTCCAGTGGAGTGCTCACAGGAGGATATACACATGCAGCAAAGGTCAAAAGTCTGAGAAACAAAGCCTCTGTACACTGGTGATGCGCTTAACCACTGTACAAACTTTAAACTTTAACTATTAAAAAAGTACAATAGTTGCAATAAAAATCAACAGTTGACATAATCTGTATATTTTTCTCACTTGTGATTTTTTTTTTCTGCGAATGGTCAAGATAAGATTTTTACATCTTAATGTCACTCCTATGGAAATGACTTTATTTGGAACTGTTTCCAGGCTACTGTACATAAAGAGGAGAACACTGGGACAAACCTCTTCTAAACTTTAACCCTAACCGTTGACCTGTCCTTATATAGCAGGTTTTGATATGTTGATTTAACACTAGCCATTTCTGCTTCTCTGCAGTGTTTATTGTTGTCTTCTTGATCCACAAATCCACAAATAACTCTATTCTCTCTTTTGCATCCATTTTTTTACAATCTTCCTTGCTTTTGTAGCAGTCTTGCCAGGCCAGTCACTACATGGGATAAATATAACAGTACCTATTATGGTTCTGTGGATGGGTGCCTGATCTGTGACATCAAGTGATCAAACAAAATCTTTGGGTTTCAAAATAACACGAAATAAATACATAACAATACTGACTAAAACAAATATCTTCTTATTCTTTCGTTGAACAAAGAACTGATATTTTAAAACAAACTTTTACTTAAATCATTAGATTTAAGACTTAACAGTCTCTGAAAATTAGATATTTTCTACCTTTTAATCCTTGATACCTAGAACTACAACGATCACAAAGCACAGCAGTTTGATCCATATCAGTTATAGTCACACAATCTGTGCTTTCAACCGAAAAATCCAAGTCTTTCATTCTAAAATTGATCCAACTATTAGTCTAGTTTTTAAACTTCTAGAATAAAACCACAGCCTAATGAGGCCACTTCACCTAAAAAAACCAAACTATAAACGCTGTATAGATTACCATCAATGCAATTCATGCTGATGCAGAAAGGGCACAAACAAAAGGTGTGAAGACAGCCTTAATTATCTCATTATGTGTTTAAAGATATAAAGGATGATCTTTTATTCAGGGTTTATCATCTAAATAACTTGTTTTCCTAATTGTCACTCATTCTGGTGATATATTTATGTAAGGCCTTCTTACGTGCTTGTCCCGTTAGCTATGCGCATGTGCACTTTCAGTGTGTGTTGAGTTAGTTTCAGACAGTCATGGAACCTCACCTTTCTCCCTGCCGTTCTTTGAAAATGGCCGAGGTTTCATAGGAAAAAAAGTGTCTATGGAGTTCATGATTAGATAAGAAAGGCCTCAGAAAAGTCAAATATATCCTGGAAAGCTTTTGCGCGGAGAGCTCTTTGCGCAAAGCATTATAAGATTTGCTGTCAAAGCAGCCCGCCGTCACCATAGGCTGTCACTACCTGACAGAGGCGAATAATAGCAACGATGGCGCAGGCACCACACGTTGGAGGTGGAGTTATGTGACCAACGGGGAGCAAAAAGTAGTAATGGTCTGTTCGAATGGTAAGTTAACTGAGTACACGATAAACTCCACTATATAGTCCCCGCTCTATATGGTGAATGAGGGGGTTAGGGAAGACATTAAGACACAGTAAGCTTGTATGAGCTATGAGAACAGCAACTTAAAACAGAAGTGTGCACAAGGAGAAATGGGATTGGGAGATGGTACAGGGTTGTGCATCTGCAACGAAAGGGCAGGTATTTTAAAACATTTGCGAAAATTCCCCATACTTCCTTTAAGTATTACTGCATGCAACACATCAAATGTTGGGATGTAATGTGAAAAGTTTTTGCACAGTAGTTTTTACACCTCTTTTATTGTGACACAACCTCATAACCTTCACTGTATTTTACTGTGAATCTTCAAAAAAAAAAAAAAATGTGCTCATCTATAATCAGTCAAATATTCTTTGATGGCCCTAAATAGAAACTAGAGGAAAATTTTACCCTCTAGGGCCACCTTATTATTAGAGCCCATATCATGTGTGTCCCATTTAATTTCTTTATTCTTCCACCTATGCTGTAAGGTTTTTAAAATGTTTATTACAGAACTCTGGGGCACAGCTGACAGGCCATGAATAAGATGGTATGGATTAAAACTGGGTTTGGTGATAAAACTATTTCCGACAATCTTAAACAAGCTGACGGGGATGTAAAGAACTGATCAAAAATGCAGCTAGTGACTGCATAGTAACAATGGAGAAATTAAAGGGATCAACAGCCCAGGATGCAGACGTTGATGACTGAACAGTTTGACCTTGATAGTGAGCATCTGAGGCTCTGTGAATGGAGCACTTGTCTTACAGTTTGAAGGTTTTTGGAAAATTCCATCTTACCTGTTATCACATGCTAGTGTGCCGTAGGCAAGGCACTTACAAAACCAGGTTGTGCATCAAACTTTTTGCAAATTACTGTAGGTAGTACAACTGAGTGAATGCAGCTGTAGTGTAAAGCTTTAAGTGGTTAGCTTCACTAGAAATCGTTATATAAATTCAGTCCATTTAACATTTAATAAACTCTACAAGTAAGCTTTGAAAGGGTGTAAAGAACACAAATGTTAAAAGAAACTTGTAGTAAGACATGTTTGTAATGTCAATGCACATGGCCTTAGTAATTTCGAAACTAAAACAAGAACAGAACCTTTCTGCCAACTTCACCATCAGGCACTGTTTTCCATCTCTTAAAGATCCACTTAAATTAAAGAAAAAAGCTTGTGGTAAACTGCTGATATATGTGTAACTTTAAATGGGTGTGAATACTTCTACATGCCATTCTGTAATATGAAGGAAAATGTTCAACCAGCTTTCATTTGAAAAATATAAAACTTTAATAAAGGCTACATCTCTCAATAATTACAATAATTATAGATCCATGTAAATCTTTAAATGAAACTCTGTATATAATGTATAATTTACAGTTTAGATATTATGAACCAAATACAACAACCAAAAAAGGCATTGGTGTAAAAAAAACAAAAACAAAAAAGATAAAGCAAAAATATGATTACAGGACATTATTAAAAGCATAAAAATATCTTCTCAACATAAAAACCCTTCTGAAAACCAAGGGATATATATTAAAACCCTGAAACAGGGTAGCACATGGTATGGCATCCATGTAGGCACAGGTGCTGTACTCAAGAAACACCAGCAGTCATGTGTATGTGTGTGTTTCAGTATTCATACTTCAGAATGCATAATTACAATATATGCAGGAGTTCTGCTATATTTGATGTTACTGTAACAACATTCAAAAGATACTGGAGCGGAAATTCTTCACATATTTTTAAAACTTTTTTCCCCCCTTGCACACATTGGCTGACTTCATCTAGAGGTCGCTCTTAGTGGCCAGAACCGATTCTGTTAGCATGAGTTATTTAGGTGCACAGGCTGTAAACACTGTCTTCATTAGGCCATTTGTCTGTTTGAATCTGCCCCCCATCCCTTTATTTCCCATCTCTGTGCAATGCCTGATTTACAAACAAAGGCACAACAAAAAAAGATTGAGCTCTGTCGCTAAAGAGGGAAAAGACAGGTAGAAAAGGGAGGAGTGGCGAGAGATTCAATGAGCTCTGGGAGATCCTAGTGTGACAACTTTGAACAAACTATCAGCAGCATATAAAACTGGGATCGACCACTATCGAGACGAAGCTTCAGCCTGGGACCCAGGTCGTTATTTTGGGTCTTAAGTTGTAAAAAAGGGTAGTGTAACGACCATAGTGGAACATAAAAATGGACAAACATTAAATATTATCACCACAGTATTCTCCCAACATTTAAAGCAGCTTGATCATTGGCTGGAAACAGGAAAAGGGGGTGGGGTCACAAGTTTAAGACATAGGATGGGAGAGGAAAAGATTTTTTTAATAAATACTAAAAAAAAACTTTTAACTCAAAAAAAAAAAAAATCAAATCTATATCTATATATCTATATAGATATATATATAGATATAAATTAAATACATGTATATATACATATATATGCATGTATGTATATGTACACATATGGAGTTTCCATTAGCGCCTGCTTAGCCCACTGCACAGGACACCATCAGTCTGCCATCATGTCACGTCATCTGTATCTTCAGTGGTTATGTCCAAGAGAAGTCGGGGTGTTTCCTCCCCCGTTGTTTCTTGCCTTGGTTTTCATAGTTTCGTTCCCTTGTGTGTTCTAAGGCTGATTGGTTGAGAGCATCAGGGAGGGGGCGGCTCCTCCTCTGAGTTCGGCATACTTCATTGGCTCATCTTCCTTCAATCGTTTTTTTTTTGTGCTGGATATATTAACTCTGTTTAGCTTAATAAGAAGAAATATGTAATAAAAAAAAAAAAGTCCAGAATTTTTTTTTTTTGTCTTTTTTTTTTTTAACAGAGTCTGTTTCTCAAGTCCTTTAGGGAAAGCTTAACTTGTGGTTGGGCAGGGAAAGGGCGCTGGTTGTTTGTGTTTCGTCTTTTTAGTCCATCCTCTCCACTTTGCCCAGAACCTTGCCCTCATACATGGGCAGCACAGTGGCATCTTCCCACACTTCCTCAAACACCGCACCGCACTCAAACTCATCGCTCGCCTTCTTGAAGTAGTACCTGAAGAGGAAAAAAAAAACACACACAAAGTAGTTTGTGATTAGAAAAAGCGTAGGTGAGAGTTGGAAAAGAAAGGAAAAAAAGGAATCCTAAGCTCAAACGATAACTGACAGAGCTGCAGCAGGAGGGCAACTGATACATTTCATCTTGTTCTAAACAGCTTTGAGGCTCCTACACGACTACTTACGTGTACACGCTCCCTTTAGTCCAAATCAAACACTCACACTCTCTTAGAGCCAGAAATGGATCTTGTACAAAACAACTTAGTCATAGCCTTCAATGCCATCCCTGAACACTTCAAAGGTAGAGCCTGACTCCACATCACACCGCTGCGCAAACACAGCTGAACCTCTCGTTTAAACACTCCCTGTGATAATTTGAGCCGCTAAAAACGGCTTGCCTGTGTGTGCTGGGCTCCTCGTTTGCAGATCTGTCCTGCAAGGACTTATTAAGTTGAAGGGTTAATTATAGGCTGTCCTTAAGCACCTCCCACCCACTGTTTCCCTCTCTCTCTATTCCCCCCTTCTTCTTTACAGTGTTTTTTGCCTTCTAATTGGGCTTGCTGTCAAATGAAGGGCCTTTCTGTCAGACAGGTTGACGTTTTAGGTGCCCGAGTGTCTGTCTGTGACTGCGCTTCAACGCCGGCCTTAAAAACTAAGTTCTTCAAACACACAAACACATTGCGAAAAAAGCTTGCCATTAACGACAGAGACAGAAAAGCTAGTGATGCCAGACAGAATCTGACCTTTGTTGGTATGAGAGTCTGATGGTGTGATGACCTTGAGTTAAGCAATGTTATTTATAAATCAGTTGTATTTTCTATGACATGTCAGGACATCCGTTTTTTCAGGCTGTGAGAAATCTAGACATTCAGCAGATAACAGGAGGGCTGAATAGATTAGACAAAGTTGCTGTCTTTTTGAACCTCTGTCAAAAAATGTGCTGACTGTGAAAATCCATGCAATCTTTTGAAAGTCTGAAAGTGAATGTAATCTGCTTTTACTAAAATACATAAAAGAATGTTGGCAGTTTTGATGGCACTAATGTAAAATGCTAAAGTCAGAATTAAAATCTCAGCCCCATCGCCATTTCCTCAAAAGGGGGTAGAAAAAAATGTTCTCATGACGGGTAGGAACATTATATTAAATATATAGATATATATACTTTTGCTTTATTCATATAAAATAAGTCATTTGTATCTAAACTAATTCAGAATGAAAACTGGAAACTGTGGAAGGCTCAAAATTTGGCGTTTTAACGAACACATCAGCAAATGGGTGCAACAGTGTGGATGAAGGATCTGCTCTGAGAATTTCTTCCTTAAGGTCAGGGGTCACCTGGCTAACCCGCTGCTCTTCTTCTTCACACAAGCGGAGATAACTCGCAGGGTTAGCTGTGTCCCAGTGACTGTGAAGTCTCCTGGTGTTCCTAATGATTCTACTCTCTACTTTAAACTCAGCAAAAAGATCAGCGGGAGGGGATTTAATGATAAGCTTTGTAATGGAAAAAAGCCATCATTTTGTCCATGTGTGCCTGCATTTAGAATAAAAATAGGTTAAAAAAAAAAAGTAGGGGGAACCAAGTGTTTAATGAGCTCAGCTTAGAGTCATTCAAACACATGTAAGGAGGGTATACATAAATATACACAAACAGCGTGGTTTTTGATTGATACTGCGGAAAAATGTAAATTAGGTTTGCTTTATTACAGCTACAGAACATGCGCCACAAAGTGACATTAAAAAATAAATTTCTAAAGAAAAAATCTAAATTGATACCTTTCATTTATACATACTGTCTGGATTCATTTTTTTCCTAAAAACAACCACACTACCCATCTCCATCTAACTGATTGTCGTATTTATGTACTATGTTTTTTTTTTCACAAATAAAAACAAAATTTTATGCTCTGAATAGTTCAAAGTCATCACTTTTTTGCAGACGCAGAGCGACAGAAGGAGTCTTTCCACTGGAACATGTTTTATGTGGCAGGATTTTTCTCTCCTCACAACATCTGGCACCAATATTGTCTGGCAGATCCGTGGAGTACTGTTCTCTGCTGAACCGCTGCCATGTCCAAATTAACCAACTCCACACATTCTGCTGCCATTGAAGCCAGGCGCTTCATCCCCCACCCCCTGTTCTCACAGGCTCACTGAAGAGTTATGGGATAGCTGGGGGAGCATTGGCTTGTTTGCAGGCCTTCTCCTTTCTCTTGCCTAACAAGCAGATGTGACTGCACATGAGCCTGCAAAGGCTTCACTTGTTGAAATATCAGGGAGTCCTCCCTGTAGCAGGTAGTACAGTAGTTTTAACTGTTGATTACCAGAACATGATGGAAGCCACCTATAAAACGTCCTTATGTTAGGAATATGGCCCCATCATCTCACACATACACTGAGGGTTTCAATCCTGTGCCCAGTACCCGTGGAAGAAAAAGGTGCTTACACAGCATTTGATTGTAACCCCTGATGTAATAGTCGGGTGGAGGAATTTGAAGCATTGCGATAGTTCTAGCACACAAAATAAAATAGCCCAGGCTTCAAAGCCAAATTTATTAAGGTTGCCTTAGCATGGAAATCAAGACCAGATGTGTGAAATTTCACTCCAGAACCCCCTTTCCATCCCCATCTTTCTGTAAAGCTCTGAATAAAGTGGATGAGTAGAGGTTTGTTTCTTTGTCAGCTATCAGGCTCCAAAACTTCCCACATATAAACAAGTACAGTAAAAGGAAGCTATGTGTAAAGTTGATAAACTCCCACTGCTGTGATTCTTCTTCTGTCTTAACGGAACTATTCAAAGCGAGAAAGGCATCAGAAATTTGCACCAGAGAAAGTCGTTAAATGACTAGTTAGTATAAAATTGTAAACTAAAAGAATCTTCTTCCAAATGCTAAACACGATTCATTAACCAGTTGATAGTGACAACACTCTCTGTTTAATACAGACATTCATTTATTGTTAATTAGTTAACTAATTCACAGGTGGCCAAGTTTCGAAAAAAAAAAAAAAAAAA
>NW_015153840.1:4717-7673 GCF_000732505.1 Cyprinodon variegatus | reverse complement strand
ACACACACACACACACACACACACACACACACACACACACACACATGTTGTGTCACAATATCTTTGTGGGGACCTTCCGTTGACTTCCATTCATTTCCCACTAATTTATATGGCCTAACCATGACCCTTGCCCTAACCCTAACCATTACCGACACATACCTAGTCCTAAACCTAACCCCCACCCCAAGAAGAGAAACTTTCCTTATGGGGACCAGTACCTATGAGTCCCCAAAATGTAGCATATTCCTAGGAAATTGTCCCCTCCAGGTATTAAAGACATGGCCACACATTACACACACCAACACACACACTCACACTCTGTTGTTTGATGTGGTTTGAGGTTTAAAAAAAAATTTTAGTTCCCCATCTACATTCCATTTAGCCGTTAGGACTATACGGTGATAAATATAATCATTCATATTTAAATTGTTACCACTTTATTTCTTACACCCATGTCTAACTTAAGTTAAGTTATGATAAGCACTGACTGACAGCAAGTCTAATGTGGGAATACCGTCTGGATCCGAAGAAAGAGCAGTTATGATGAAGTCCTACAAATATGCTGGATCATCCCTGCATATAATTCTCTATTGCTCATAAAAATACAAGATTGATATGATAACCATATGCTATGACCAGTGACTACACTGCTTGTTTACCTTATTTGTATCTTATTTTACTTTGCAAAAATCTAATTTTATATTTGGGAATTTGATTCTTGAAAACCAGGCCTCTCTGACTAAACAGTTGAAGAATGCAGCCGACAGTGACTGGCTGTTTTATGACGTCAGTGCCTCTAGTGGCAAAATAAAGTATTACAAAGTCAACCAAAAAAAATTTGCTTTTTTAAAATTTTTTTTTACTTGCTTTTCAGGGCAGAAAATAAAACAAGGAAAAAGAAAAACTTCACATTTTTCTTCAAAAATAAAACAAGGAAAACAAGAAATTTAAACAAGTCTGTGTAGTCAACCCTGCCTTAAAATATTATTCTTCTGTCAGAGCCGCTCAGACCCCGTACACCTGTCATGATCTTTTTCAATGATCTGACCCACATGCAGGAAACCACTCAGAGAAACCAGGGGAAGGTTTAACAGGTTTTATTGAAAACAAGTCGAGATAGGTCCAGTATTACTCTGAACGCTGGTGAACCGGTACTGGAAAGTGAGAAGGGGAGGTTCAGTGTTTAGTTGAGGCTCAGTGGGAAATTTGAGCTTCGATTTGCAAAAGCAGAAACAGCAACTGGACTCACGTTTCCAGAAAAGGTAACCTACCAAGGAAACCAGTCGATGTGGGTTGTTCCAGAAATAGGTTGACTCGTTGGAGCGCGGACAGGGTTTACCCAGGTTAAGTTGGTTCCTTGAGGAGCGGAGGAGCTGACTGCCACTTAGATTTCCTGTGGTACTTGAACAGAACGTGTGGAGATGAATCCCTTGCTCAGTGTGAAGCTCAAACAATCCTTTTGGGGGAGAGAAGGTCCAAACATCCAGTTTGCAGGATGACTTCCTGCTGAGAGGCAAAGACAAAAACAACAAAGTTAAGACTCAGGGAGACAAAAACTCAGTTTGACTCAGCAAAACTCAGCTTGGCTAGAGTAACCAAACACTCTGGCGTCGAGGTAGTAGCAGTCAGCAGCTTAAGAGTACTCAGGTAATGTGGCAACCATCCGCAGGTGTGTGAAAGGGCCAACGAGTACCGGGGGCCTCCTGGTGGTGAAGGGAGAAAACACAAAAACACAACCCACACAAAATGGATTCCTAAAAACACCGGCGGTGTGCAGTCACAGGGAATCCTCTTTAACAGCAGACTCTGGCTCGGTCGCCTCTTAGGGATTTTTCACTGCTGTTGGCGGCGGCTGGACGGCGTTTTTCTTGTACGCAATCCAAACTGCAGGCACCAGGATACTAAAAGTGACCATATTTTACTGACAGGTTTCGGCATTTGAAGTTAATTTAGGCGTTAATAAAGCTCCCAGATCAGCTTCTCTGATTGGTTGATGTGACGCATCGAAAAGCAAAAGTTAAATATTTCCAGCTCCAGGTTAGTTAGCAGTTAATGTGCAAATGGGGTTTGCTGACATTTAAGCACAGATTCTAATATCTTTGCAGTTTTGGGTTTTTAAATCTGATATTTGAGAAGATGGTACTGCTGCTGAAGCTTCTTTAACATAACTTACAGCACAATAGTGAGCAGTTCGGCATCCATTTTTTTCTGCCTTTGTGTGTAAACTGTCATGGATGTTAGGCAAAAGAGATGCTGAGTGAGGGGCAGTGACAGTGGGACAAGGTTGGACCTGTTTGAATCCATCCAAACTCTTTCAGCCTCCTTACTTTCACGACCCTCCAAGGATCCTGCCCAGTCAGACCGGGTCCTTGGAGGACGCATCTGCTGAAAAGGAACCAATCTAGCTAATTGGAAAGCTGCTTACATGCAAAGAGCAGCTGTGATTGGCTTAATTGTTTGTTAGGTGTGCTCAGGGACCCGGAGGTCACAGAAAAAGTAAATGCAAAACAGGAAACCATTAAAAGAAAGTTTAGACCCAGAAGGTTCATTGAAAAGGTAAAAGCAAGTTGAAAAAGAAATTGGAGATGAAATTGTCTCAGTTGGGTGGATGTTTGACTGGACCCAAATACAGACACTAAGCTGAAGTGGTTTCTTGAAGATTTAATAACAAAAAAGGGTAACAGAAGCAAAAATCCTAACAACTTAAATCCACAAACATTAAAACCAGGAATACTCCCAACAAGGGGGCAAAGAAATGACGAAATGACCAAGAGTGACTGAACAGGAGGTGTTTAAATGGGAGAGAGAGAAAAGACGGCCAGGCGAATCAGGAGATTGGGAGCAGGTGTGAACAAAGGAATGTTGAAAGGAGCGAGGGAAAAAGAGACTGACACAAGAAGGCAAACAGGAAGTACACAAGAACTCAAATACATCCAGAAAACACCACAAAATAGGA
>NW_015153840.1:0-1295 GCF_000732505.1 Cyprinodon variegatus | reverse complement strand
TGAGATTTTTTCAAATCCCTTCACTGCTGCACTTTATAAATGGAAATGCTAAGCTAAGCTGTTCATTTACTGCTAAAAAGCTGTATGCATCATAATTTCTGTTGCATACACTCTGTATACAAAATGACAATAATGTCTGTCTAAGATTTCCCATCCTCTTAATAAGCTCACATCTCCATTAATCATTCAATTTCACATCAGTGAGTTATTCTGCTGAAAACTGTCCCCTCCTTGTGACCATTTCATTTTATAATTGTCTCCCATATGTTATCTTTGTCATCTTCCTAAAAGCTTCTATCAATTGTTCACTTCTAATCAAGAAACACCATGAGTCACAGATCATCACATTCACACATTGGTATAACAGAATTCATAGTTTTTTCTCACAGAAATTTTGCCAGAACCATTTAAACATCAAAATAATTGTACAATTATTATGTCAGAAGGAAAATAAGCAAAGCCCTCTTTCCTATTAGTCCCTTCCCTTTTTCTTTCTCAGCCGATTTCAAAGCAATTAACAGTAATTATTCCTCATTCTGCTCCAGCAGACATATATAATGTTGCTCATTTCTTTGTTAACTTCTTTGTTAATTCTCAATGGAGAACCAAAATTAGGCCGGGATGAACTCCAAATAAATCACTTTTGTTTCACACTCTGAATACTCCACATCCTCCTCCTCCTTTTGTTGAGGTGTTTTGGGTTCAGCTTGCATGAAGACAGAATAGACAGGTTCCTCTTGTTTCCTAGTGAAAAGCACTCTAGTGTAGCAACGGTCATCATGATCTGTATTTCCAAGAAGTTCGGTTGAAGGAGTCTCCAGATGTCGGCCGGAATTCTGCTGAAGAATAAAGAAACGGCAATAATAAGAGAAAAATAATGTTTATATATTATGGACAGAACTGATATTAACGCAACCCCAGAAACTTCCAGAAAAAAACACAGATTTCAACTAACTGACAGTATAACTCAGGAAACTCTGAACATCAGAGCTCTTTGTTCCTTTTTTACTCACTCTGATTTCAGATGTTGCTCTTGATCCCATCTTTCTCCTGTAAATATGATCAAACGAAATAAAAGAAAGAATCACACAATATCCCTCATAGATAGTAAACAGTTTTGAAGAAGTATAAAGCTGTTTCTCACCTAAAAATGATGAAGGCAAACACAAACAAACCAACCAGGAGAATAAAAGTGATGGATCCAGCAACAGCAGCTGTAGATGAACCTAAAATAATGACATAAATTGAGAAATGTTGAAGAATTACATTCTGGTGGACAGAAAAGAACAAGTCAG
>NW_015153839.1:5921-7677 GCF_000732505.1 Cyprinodon variegatus | reverse complement strand
CTGGATCCTGTTCTTGTGCTCGCCTAATCTGTATCCGTTTCTCTGGCGATGCAGGCAGTTGCTGAATGACTTCGTCGATGTGAGCTCTCACGTCACTCTGAAGCACGAAATCCTCCTCTGTTGTTGTACCTTGAAGGGGGGCTCTTGAAAGAGCATCTGCTGCGATGAGATTTTTGCCTGAAATGTGCACAATAGTGTATGTGAACCACAGCAGTCTCAATCTGAAACGCAGCACACGAGGGGGAATGTCATCAAGTGCTCTTGTGCTGAGAAGACTTAACAAGGGTTTGTGGTCTGTCCGGATCTCAAAGTGCAGGCCCAGGAGGTAAGTTTGAAACCTTTCACATGCCCATGTGATGACCAGGGCCTCTTTTTCAATTTGGGCATATCTACGCTCAGTTTCAGTCATACTTCTGGAAATAAAGGCCACTGGCCTCCACTCTCCTGATGCTTGGAGTTGTGACAAAACACCCCCCAGTCCATAGGAGGATGCATCTGCTGACACTCTAGTTGGCCTGTCAGTGCAGTGTGGGGCAAGTACAGCTGATGAGCTGATGAGCTGAGCTCTTCTTTCACCTTTGGGAAAGCTGACTGTTGCGCTGGCCCCCATGTACATATGTTATCCGCTTTCAGGAGGTCCCTGATCAACTGCTGGGAGGATGTGTCTTTCCCTGCATACATTCTCATTTAGGCAGGTGAGGTCCACACAAATACGGATCTTTCCATTTGGCTTTGGTACTACAACCATTCCTGAGCACCACTCTGTTGCTTCTTCTATGGGTAAAATAACTCCCATTGCCTCCATTCTATTTAGCTCCTCTTGAACCTTTCCTCTTAATGGCAGAGGCAAGCAGCGTGGCACTGCGAGGGCAAATGGTGTGGCATTTTCTTTCAATTTAATCTTGTATTCTCCCTCTAGCTTCCCTAAACCAGTGAACACTCTGGGATATTGCTTCACATAAGTATTCTCTGTGGCAATGGCATCCACTTGAGTTAGCAAGCTGAGGTCTTGTATGGCTGGCAAGCCAAGGAGTGGGGTAGCTAAACCTGGAACAACATACACCTGCTGTTTTGCAACAGTGCCCTTGTAGCTCATGGCGGCGGTGAAGTGCCCCACTACAGTGATGGGAACATTGCTTGGTCCACACAGTCTTTTGTTTGGAGGTGACAGTTTCCCATGCAGCTTTTCAGAGTACATGTGTTTTGGGATGGCTGTCACTGCAGCGCCGGTGTTGAGCTTGAACACCAGTTGCTGGCCATTTACTCCAATTGACTTCTTCCACACTGTGCTAGGTGCAGTTGTCATTGTGCCCAAAAACAAAGTTTCCACTCTTTCACTCATGTCACTCTGCTGAGGTTCCTCCACTCTCATTTTGGTTTTACACACAGCCGCAAAATGTCCCTTTTTCTGACATTTCTTACAGTCTGCATTTCGAGCAGGGCAATCTTTAAATTAATTTCCATGACATCTGCCACACCTGCCACATCTGTCTTTTGCATCTGTCTGCTCTGGTCTATGGTTTGTTTTGTTCCTTTTTTGACCATATTTTTGTTTGTGTTTGAATCTAACTGCATCCATATTTGCTCCTTCTGCACCCTCCGTGCTAGCTTGTCTCAGTATGGATTGTTGCTTTCTTATTTCCTCATTTTGGCGAATTTTAGTCATTGCTTTCATTAGCGTTAACTATGGATCAAGCTGTAGCTTCTCTGAGAGCCCATGTTCTCTGATACCCACGACAAGGCGGTCTCTGATCAT
>NW_015153839.1:0-2320 GCF_000732505.1 Cyprinodon variegatus | reverse complement strand
CTTACAATTCAGTTATTAAGTTGATTCCTTCCAGGTATCATCTCAACCCCCACCCCATCACAGGCGAACAGAGTAACTCCTCTCTTCAGCCAGGTGAACAATCCCCCCTTTAACGATGACCTTTCACAATCATAGACAGGTTTCAGGTATTACAGGTGACAATCACCCCTTTAACGACAATACCAATCCCATTCTGAATTGAATCTATGATTCAATTCAGAATCATAGACAGGTTTCAGATATTACAGGCTAACAATGAAACCAAACGACCCGTTAGCCAGTTTCAATTTGCTTGTTTCCAAGCAATACAAGGCCTTGTCTATATAAAGCCTCAAACTTAATGCGGATCCAGACATTTTGAATCGAGATATCTTCCTGGAGGGGAAGCAAAACATCTTCAAACCTTGGAAACAAAGTCCAGTGGATTGTTTTTTAAACTTTTTCAGAATGACATTCTGAGTTTGTAGCAATACAAATATAATTAACATAAATGAAAAGAGTTTCGCACCAATCACAGTTTCCCAACGAACATGTGACTCTTCTAAATAACGAGGCTGTCTTGTTAACTTCCAAACATTGCAGTCTCTTTTCCAAATAACATTTTATCCAATAATTAGCCACCCTCTCATCCAAAATCTTTAATTTTTCTTCATGTCATGTTTGGTTTAACGTGTCTAACCCATATGCAGAACACTCAGAGGCAGGAGAAAAGTTCAAAGGTTTATTTAGAAGATTGTACACAATAAATGAACAGATCCAGTGGGGAACTCGTCTGGTCACGAGTGGGTTCTGAAAGGCACACAGATTAATCAGATCCAGGAAGAGAACGGACTGGTCACGAGTGGGTTCACTGCAGAGGGGGACAGAGGAGTTAGTGGAGGTCCAGGTGTTTAGCAGGATGAGAGTGTGCTGGGCAGTACCTGTTCTGGAGTTGAACTGAGCAGCTGAGGGGGGGAACCTTGAGAGTCCAGAGGCTGTCGGCAGGCTGAGGGCTAGGCGGAGGCAGAGCTTAATTTGAGTGCAGGCAGATCACAGATTTGAGTTTCCTTCCAGTAACTTCTGAGAGCGGGCAGGCAGATCTTAGACAGGAATTGTTCTCCAGAGTTCTTCTGAGAACGGACAGGCAGATCACCGGCAGAGAAACTCTTCAGGGTTTCAGGTTTCAGGCAGGTTCGATCTCGAAGCAGAGAGGAGAAAACGGATCAGGTTCAGGTTCTCAGGGAGTCAGAGGTTCAGACAGGCTGGTTGGNGATGGATGGATGGATGGATGGATGGATGGATGGATGGATGGATGGATGGATGGATGGATGGATGGATGGATGGATGGATGGATGGATGGTAAATCGAGCAGCATCTTCATTACAGGGGCAATGTTACTGATCCAGCTGTCTCTATGAGAAGAGGAAGCCTACACACTTGAACCCCTCTAATTGAGACAGGAACTCTTCACCAACCTGAAGAGGACAAACCAAGCTTTCCCAGTGTCAACCATGGACTCAGACTTTGATCTCCATCCCCGCTGCTTCGCACAGTAAGGAAAGCTATTGTGATTAGACGTTTGAGTTTTCCATATTACTTTCCTGTAAAGTGAGTGACAGCGTATTTAAACACATTTTATATAAAAACATTACAATGTATTTCAATTAAATAACTATAAGAAATGATGGCAGGTTAAACAGAATTAAACCTTACTTAGACCTGAGACACGGCTCGGGTTAAAAACGGTAGGCCTACTGCACTCACATCATCAGGAAGTGCAGAGAATAACAGTTAAAAGAAACTTTTAAAGGATCTGCACAATCACAACCTGCTATATTATCACATCACACAAAAGGAAATTGTGCACATGCTGTTTGTAGGTAATGAGAAATCACTGGCTCCAGCTTAATCGAGATAATACACAGTGTTCTAAGATCAAGGACAATCTGAGGTGCACTGCCAGAGTATTCTCCGTTAAGAATCATTATCTGTGTCTTTATGCACCAATCTACTTTCCCTGTTGCTTACACATGGAAGATGATTATTTATTATACTGACAAAAGAACTATCTTACCTAAATAAACTGCTTGGGGAAAAACATTAGCCTCTATATTTTATAAGGTTGCACCACAGATAGGAAAACTGTGTAATATATTTTCCGTTCTTAATAGGTAGCTAATATTAGGGTCTGCTTGTATAAAAATAGGATGACACTTTAAAAGGTCCCTTTAGCTTTGTTTTGGGTTTCTTTTTAACCAATATATTACCTGTATGGTTTTCTTAAACTGTACATATCAACATCATCTGTGAAAAATATACATTCTAGTGGACAAAGGACATT
>NW_015153838.1:4665-7682 GCF_000732505.1 Cyprinodon variegatus | reverse complement strand
GAAGCTCTTGAGGTAGTTTGGTTTATTTGGCTTCAAACTAATCACAGGTGTTTTTATGTCATTCTTAGGGTCCTGCCACAACTTGCCGATTTAGCCAGCATATGCCCGACCTCCCAGAATCTCCTAAAATGCTGGCATACTCTGAACTTTCTAGTTTTTCAATTTTGGGCGTATAGAGTAGTCATAAGGAGTCCCGAGCTTTTGTCAGCCTAATTTATGCATAATGGAAGATGTCTATTGAACAGTAGCATGCACTGCAGCAGCAGCAGCTTTCAATGGAACGCTCCATTGAAAATTAAACGTTCTTTTCTGTTGCTGTTGTTCAATAAAAGAACATTTTAAGATCATTTGAGGCGACATTACTATACTTTAGAGCGACAGTATATAGTCTATTTACTGATTTTAATGCATAATTTAAAAAAACAATTTCCAAAGTTGAGAGGACTGCGGCAACCAGTGGACCTCCAAGGCTAACTGCAGCCTGTCTGCAGCGGCCGTCTCTGTACATAGTCGTGTGCAAAGTACTGGTGGCTCTGATGGCAATTTTTGACCCGGCTTTGGATTTAGTTTTGGAAGGATTAGACTTGGGGTTTTCCTTGAAACGTGAGCAGGAAGAGGCTCTATGCTCCTTCATTTTTAAGAAGGGCGTATTCGCCGTCTTCCCGACAGGCTGTTTGTTTACACTTCCCCACCAGCTTCCTGTCACGCTTACTACGCCAGTCAGTAGCGCTCATTGGTCAGAGCGTTTGCCAATAGGCACAGACAGCCCAGACTCCTGACGTCTCATTCATTGGGACCAGACTAAATACATTTAGTCTGGTTTATCAAGCTAAGTAACTTACACTTAACATATGTCATAGGGTTGTCAAAAGTATTGATACTCAAAAAAGTATCGATACTGAAACGTTGTATCCGGATACAATACTCATTTTCAAAAGTATCGATACAGTGCTACCACCAGTGGCACCTAAACAGTCATTCATCTTATGCGCTGATTAGAGGAAAATGCACTTTCTGGACACTGTGATTGAATAATTCTGCGCACTTTTCGATTTCAGACTTTTTTTTTGTAACAGGTGCAGCTGCTGAGAATTATTTTTGTTTCTTAACCGGTTTGGCTAGTGTCATTGTTATGTGTGTAAAGCATAGCCAAGGGAGGAACACTTAATTTTAATATATTTATATTTAAAATATTGTTTATTGTATTTATTTGTCTATTTATTGTATTTTGTTTATTAATGAAAAAATGTCTGTTTCATTTTTTAGTATTTGTTTTTATCCTTGTGGTATCGAAAATGACATTGTATCGAATATTTTACTTAGTATCGGTATCGAGTTGAAAAGTTTAGTATTATGACAACCCTAATATGTCAGCGATCAGATAACTTACCTGTAACTTATGGCATACGCTGGCATACGTACTCGCCGTCGACGTGTGCCAGCGTGTCTCAGCGTGCTTCTGCATGCTAATAACCTACACAACATACAAAACGTACCCGTAACTTTTTTAATGTATGCCTGCATTTTTGTCAGATCTAAATCTTCAAGGTGTGACAGGGGCTTTACCAACAAACTTTGAGAGTTGTTGTTTCCCTGATTTAAAAGAGATACTTGATGCTTCACAAGATCAAAGCAGTAAAACAATGAGATATTTAATGGTATTTTTGGTGTCGTCACAGCATAGTGTGAGTGTCTTCCACATCTCAGAGGGAGAGACCAGATCAACTTTGCTAAAGAGGTCCGCCTTAAAGAGGATTCAGGCCCGGTCCAGAACCAACAGCTGCAGCACCCAGCAGTCAGCAAACAGCACTTTAAGCACAGGCGGCAGCAGCAAGCATGAAAAATTTCTGGAGGTAAGTTGAAAGTAATGCAATTCAGTTTATTTCTATACCTCCAATTCACAACACGTCATCTCAAGGCACCTTACAGTTTGACCAGAGCATACAGTCAGATTGATTCAAAGTTTTCTACCTAAGGAAAACCAGTTGATTGCATCGATTCATTGACTCAAATGCAATCCCTTACACTAAGCATGCTTGTAGTGACAGTGGGGAGGAAAAACCCCCTTTTAACAGGCAGAACCAGACTCAGTGTGAGCGGCCATCTGCCGAGGCTGACTGGGGTTCAAGGAGACAGAAGCAGAGATACAAAAAGCAGCTGTAAAAGGCCAGGAAACAAACAGCCAGGCAGTCGAGCTCCAAGCCAGCTCCCATGTTAGAGGATGAAGAGAGCACATCCAGCCAGTCAGTCAGAGAAACAGGACTACACTGGGAAAACAGGCCGATCTCCAACATCTATAAACAAAGGAGTTGATGGCAGCAGCACAGCTGATATTTCTCTCCAGGATGGAGTCGCAGCCAAACAGAAACAGATGAGGCAAAACTACTATGAGAAAAAGCAGAGAGAGCAGAACGTTAGAGGTTAAACTAACAGATTCTGCAGACTGGGAGAATAGAGATGGAATGATGAAATGGGGGTCCCTATGTCCTCCAGAAGTCTAAGGCACAAATTAAATTTTTGTTTTTCACTTTCTTCCAGGTTGCAAAAACACTCTTTAGCGATGAGTGCATCAAACCCTGCCCAAGATGTCAGCATCCTGCCAGGTGTCACTCAGTGAAAGGGGAGGGTGTGTGCAGCAGAGGTGACTGCAGGTTCCAGTTCTGCATGTCGTGTCTGTGTGCTTTCCATGGGTCCAGAGAGTGTGGGAGTCGGTCAGCGGGGCGTCGCAAGAAGGACACCCTGCTTCCAGGAAGTGCCGAAAGCAAACGAAATGTTCGAAGACTGTGACTGAAATGTCGACTCCAGGCATCTGGAGGTTTTTCAAGTGTTTTAGGATAAGTTTCCCCAGATCTCTGTAGCGAGATTCTAATCGGCGTATGCATTACTGAAAGTCTTTACTGCAGCACTTTTTCTCTTTTCTTTCATGCATGGTTTTAATGATGCGTATGTGATGGGTGCTGATTTATTTTTCTTGATGCACCTCAGTTTTTTCTTTTTTTTTTTTTTTTTTTTTTTTT
>NW_015153838.1:0-1737 GCF_000732505.1 Cyprinodon variegatus | reverse complement strand
CATATCTTTATTGAAAACCCTCCAGCAAATCATATTTATTGTAGCGTAGTCTCCAATGTCAGGGCTACACAAAGTCCTCAGACCCAGTATAGAAACATGTCTATCACGTAACTGCCGTTATGTGACAAACGTTAAGCTTTCGAATCTTTAATTAGGCCTATATTATAATTTAATTAGGCCTATATTATAATGCAACTGTGTGTATCTGCATGTCATGACCGTTTAATCCAGAGAAAAGCAGGTTTACGCTATCGCTCAGTGGGCTGCGGTGCGCGCTCCCGCGAGCGCAATCAGATTCTTGCAGACATTCACTTTTTCGCACGACAGGTACGTCGTGGCATAGTAATCGTGATGCGCTGATTGGTTGGAACTATATCTGGGATGCGCTGATTGGTCGGAACATATGTGGGACGCTAACAGTCACATCATTTGCATATGGCGGAAGGACAATTAGTTCTAACTTCACGCTCGAATTGTTTAAATACTGCAGGATTTCTGCGTGTGGTAACTTAATGTAAACTTGCTGGTGTGATATATTTTCAGACTATATAAACAGATTTTATTACCCAGAATAGTGGAACGGGATGATATGATAGAAAAGCTAGCATGCTGTTAACTGCAACAATGTCATTCTGATTTGATCAGATTTTTATATTAACATAAAAAAGTAATTTCACAAAAAATGTGGAAAAAAAAAATTGTTGTTTTTTTACTTTTCTCCCCCTTAGCATTTGAAGACATGACTCATTCTTCTTCTCGCTCTAGTTAAACTTTAACACTCTCTTTTGAAAAATGAGTCCATAGCAACCTGGAATGTTTGTGGTTAAACTACAGACCCAATTTAAAGGTTACTTCGCTTGTCTTTAGAAAATCGAGAAGACTGCTTTTCAAAAGTAGGAACAATGTCTGGAGTTACTTCAGCTGGTAAGAGCTTATGTTTAATTTTTCACCCTTAAGGACATTTGTGATGGTTTCTAATAAGGTTTTCTCTCTGCTTAGAAATCTGCCTCACTACTGAAAACCTTGTGGGTAACGCTTTTCTGTTTCCCTTTATTTCAACTGACTTTAGCGTTTATTAGAACTTTATTTACTGTGATCTTTTTACAGGAGAGCTCTCTGGCATCGGATGGCATGCTGGTTTACTATTTCAATGAGTTCTTAAATCTGCCGGTAATTTACATTTAATATAAAGATTTCAGCATTAAAAAGCAAAAACTCTCCTAATGACATTTTATTTTCTAAGTCTTTCTCACAGGCTTTGATGTACAATCAGGAATCGGGACTTTTTGAGGTGGTTAATCCAGAAGCTCAGTTTTTCTCCGGAAGGATGAGCGTGGCTCTGAAACTCTGTGAAACATGGCTGCATTCTGGTGACCTGCCTGCGATTTGCAGGACGCCACCGGACAACCGTTACTCCGTCCAAGTAAGAGTGTGTTTAAGAAACCATTGGAAGTAGATATGAAATTTACGGAAGAGCATTAGGGCCAAGTTAACTGATTTTTAAGAATTCTTCTGACTTTAATCTGAGAATTCAGACTTTAATCTCAGAATTCAGACTTTTTTCTCAGAATTCTGACTTTTTTTCTCAGAATTCTGACTTTTTTCTCAGAATTCTGACTTTAATCTCAGAATTTTGGATCTTAATGTAGATGGGCACCATGAAGGAAGAGATGTGGGAGCACTCGGCTTCACTGACAAAGATGTGAGTTGTTTGACACATTGGTGGAAAATGATGGA
>NW_015153837.1:2848-7684 GCF_000732505.1 Cyprinodon variegatus | reverse complement strand
AAACATGATATAAAACATGAGTTTTATAGCTTAAGTTTTTTTTCCTGTTGATTGTACCAAAGCCTCCTTTGTGGCAACAATGACTGCAGATATTTTTATGTGTCAGTTTCCACCTGACTTTTAGAAGTACTAACAAAAGACCCAGATACTGCAGCCACAGCTGAGTTTCCATTTTGGAAAAATTACTTTGCATCTTTTAAATGTTTATATTTGCACATCCTCCACCCAATGGTGGCTGGCCAATAGAGGGCGCTGGGGGGTCACCCCACCCACTCAATGACCTTGATTAAAGGTATAGTGGAGGATTTTCCTGAGTTTTTGAAAAGACCTGCCCTCTCCACATTAAATAAAAATGTACATGCACAACCCTGTACCGGCTCCTCAGAGGGAAGGCCTATTAAACGCGTGTGAGAGCGTGCACAATCCCATTTCTCCTCGTGCACGCTCTGTTTAATAGTTGGTGTTTATTTCGCTCATACAAGTTTACTTTCCAAACGAAGATTTGCAATTTTTCCACTATGTCAGACTCAGCACCGGTAAGTGAAAATGGGGACGAGCACGTAGGACGGCCTTACCTAAACATATCACCAGAATGATTGACAATTAGGAGGATGAATTATTTTCATGATTCACACAGAAAAATAACATCCTCCACTATAAGTTTAAGACATAAAAAAACCCAAATAAAAATATACTTATAAAATTGAAATATTTTAAAATATGTATTTTTTAGATGTTCAAGATAAATAATCTTTAATGTCGAGTAAATCTGTTATGTTCGTCGTTGGATTAGTGACGTATTTCCTCCCTGGGGCGCTAAAATCTTTCCCATAGACTCCTACCTTTGCAAACGTTTGCTGTTGTGTTTTGTGAGTTTTCCATCTTTAAGTTAAGTGGTTTTAAGTAAGTAATTTATTACTGCTGACCGTGACTTGAAACACTGAAGCTAGTTAGCACCGATTAGCCTGTTGATGACACAGCTCTAAGAGACCAGTGTTGATGCTTAACAGTTTGTGTGTGCATAGAATAGAATAGAATAAAATAAAATAGAATAGAAAACCTCTTTATTGTCCCATAATGGGCAAATTTACCGCAGCATAAAGATTATTGAAAATGGTACCCAGGTCATCCGACCTGGGTATAGGGGCGCTAGACTAATCAAACCATCTAGTAGCTGGTTAAGTCCAAAATTTCCCTCAGGATAGCTGGCGCTGTGTTTCACAGTTTTATCTGGTAAAGCGAATGATTAGAGGTCTTCGGGCCGAAAAGATCTCAACCCATTCTCAAACTTTAAATGGGTAAGAAGCCCGGCTTGCTGGCTTGGAGCCAGACATGGAATGCGAGCCGCCCAGTGGGATTACTTTTGGTAAGCAGAACTGGCGCTGCAGGATGAACCGAATGCTGGGTTAAGCCCCACGCCGACGCTTATCAGACCCCAGAAAAGGTGTTGGTTGATGTAGACAGCATGATGGTGGTCATGGAAGTTGGAATCCGCTAACGAGTGTGTGACAACTCACCTGCAGAATCAATAAGCCCTGAAAACTGATGGCACTGGAGCGTCGGGCCCATACCCGGCCGCCGCCGGCAACAAGAGCCATGAGGGCTAGGCCATGGTGAGTAGGACTGACGCTGCGGTGAGCACGGAAGCCCAGTGTGTGGGCCCGGGTGCAGATTTTGGTGGTAGTAGCAAATATTCGAACGAGAACTTTGAAGGACGAAGTGAAGAAGTGTTCCATGTGAATAGCAGTTGAACATGCGTCAGTCGTTACTAAGGTCCTAAGCGTGGGGCAAAGGCCTATGTCAACCCCGGCCGATCGAAAGGGAATCGATCAGCCCCGCGAGGCGTCCAGTGTGTTAACGCAAACGAACCTGGAGAAGCTGGCGGGAGCTGCGGGGAGAGTTCTCCTTTCTTTGTGAAGGGCAGGGCATTCTGGTATTGGTTCGCCCCGAGAGATGGGCCTGTGCACTGGAAAGTGTTGCGGTTCCGGCGGCGTCCGGTGAGCTCTCGCTGGCCCTTGAAAATCTGAGGGAGAAGGTGTAAATTTCGAGCCAGGCCGTACCCATATCTGCAGCAGGTCTCCAAGGTGAACATTCTCCGTCATGTTGGAACAAGGCGGATAAGTGAAGTCGGCAAGTCAGATCTGTAACTTCGGGGCAGGTGGCGAGTGTGACTGGGTCAGTAAACCTGTCAAACGGTAACGCAGGCCAAGCGTTCATTGCGACGTCGCTTTTTGATCTTTCGATGTCGGCTCTTGCTATCATTGTGAAGCAGAATTCACCAAGCGTTGGATTGTTCACCCACTAATAGGGAACGTGAGCTGGGTTTCGACCGTCGTGAGACAGGTTGGTTTTACCCTACTGATAATGTGTTGTTGCAATAGTAATCCTGTTCAGTACGAGAGGACCTGCAGGTTCAGACATTTGGTGTATGTGCATGGCTGAGGAGCCAATGGGGCAAATCTACCATCTGTGGTATTATGACTGAATGCCTCTAAGTCAGAATCCCGCCTAGACGTAATGATACAGCGGCGGCCTATCGCTTTGGTTGGTCTCTGATATCCGGCCCCCGGGCCGGTGAGGAGAGCCGCTCGTGACTGGGCTGGGGTGTGGCCGGACGATGGTCACCCCTCCCCGATCTCAGATTGCATATTTGTCAAGAACGTAGTGCTAAATGACTTGCAGGCAACCTGATTCTGGGTCAGGGTTTCGTATGTAGCACAGCAGCTCCATTGCTGCGATCTATTGAAAGTCAGCCAACTTTTTGTCGCTCCCTCCCTCCCTGGTGGAAGCCTGCCATACCAGGGGTCCGAAAAGCATGAAAAATGACAAAGTCCAGAGCTCCAGTCCGACAGGGGGCTGAGGCGGTCAGTCAAGCCGGCCAGAGCCACTCCTGGGCCAGCCAGGGACGGTTCGGTGAGACCCTAGGCTAACGGAGCTGTCCCATAGGAAAAAAATGACCAGTCCAGAGCTCATTTTCGACAGGGGGCTGGGACTTAAAACACTGTGGAGTGTTTTAAGTCTCGTCTTAGGACCCACTTTTACTCTTTGGCTTTTAACAATGTGTAGTTTGTGTGGCCCTCTGTGTCCTTTTTAGTGTATTTATTGTTTTATTGTGTTTATGTATTGTTGTGTTATGGTTTATTATCTGTTATGTACAGCACATTGGAATTTTTTTCTGTTGTTAAATTTGCTATATAAATAAAGTGGATTGGATTGGATACCAGAGGTGACCGGTCCTTTCTGTTGCTCCCAGGCTTTGGAATGATCTTCTGCCCACAATGAGCTCTATTGACTCTTATGTCACCTTCAGGAGCTTAATTAAGACCCATTTATTTGTACAGGCTTTTAATTAACTACCTTTTGGGCTGCAATGATATTTTTATTGTCTTGGCCTTTTTTATTGTTTATTTTATTATGTTTTTTTTAACTGTGCTGTGAAGCCCTTTGTGGCTTTGGTCTGTGAAAGGTGCTATAGAAATAAAGCTTACCATACTTACTTACTATAACTTAGCCCACATGTCCCGCAATGAATAATCTTTATTCAAATAATTACTGTTAATAAATGATTTGCAGTGTTATTCAGTTCATTTGGCCTAATATGTTTAAATAAAATTATTAACAAAGATATATTACTTGTCTTCTCTATTTCCAAAAAAAAAACATTAACCAAACAGGACTTGAATGAAATGTTGTTGTTTTTTTCAAATATCCATTTGAAGTAGAGACTGACATTTTTTCGGGAATCCCACGGGTCACGGGATTCCCGTGGGATAGGAGTCAATATTAGCAACGATCACGTGATTGGGACGGTACAGGATTAAACATTAAAGGGAGCAGACGGGAGCGGGAGCAAACCAATAGTAACTAAAAAAACACTAGGATCGATGCCAAAAAATAAAATAAAATAGAAACAAAAAAAAAGTGGGAGTGGGATGGGACAGGAGTGAAAATACACTCCCGTGTCAGTCTCTAATTTGAAGTGCTACATTTTCAATGATCTCCTGCCAACTTGTGGCCATAGAAGGCATAGCAGGAAGGAATGTTCAGCCAGCTTAAATACATTTGAAGTTAAGATAGATAAGATAGGACTTTATTGATCTCACAAAGAAGAAATTCACTTGTTAAATCAGCTCTAATAAACAACAGGAGGTGCAAAAGAAGGAAAAGGTGAATCAAATAAGTAATTATACAAAGTCATGCGAAAAGAAACAAAACAAAAATGAACAATGAATAGGTAAAGAGAGATTAAAGGGGTCCTATTTACAATTAAGTGATTTTATATATATTCAATTCAATTCAGTTTATTTATATAGCACCAATTCACAACACATGTCATCTCAAGGCACTTTGCAGTTAAACCAGATCATACAGTCAAATTGATTCAAAGTCCTCTACCTAAGGAAAACCAGTTGATTGAATCTACTCATTGACTCAAATGCAATCCCTCACACTAAGCATGCTTGTAGCGAGAGTAGAGAGGAAAAACTCCCTTTCAACAGTCATGATCAGAGAAACAGGACTACATTGGAAAACAGGCCAATCTCCAACATCTATAAACAAAGGTGTTGATGGCAGCAGCACAGCTGATATTTCTCTCCAGGATGAAGTCACAGCCAAACAGGAATTCAGACGAGGCAAAGCTACTCTGAGGAAAAGCAGAGAGAGCAGAACGTTAGAGATTGAACTAACAGATTCTGCAGAGTGGAAGAATAGAGATAGAATGAAGCAGAATGATGAATTGGGGGTCCCTATGTCCTCCAGCAGTCTAAGCCTATAGCAGCATAACTATAGAGATAGCTCAGGATAACCTGAGCCACAACTAGCCTTAAAAGTAGA
>NW_015153837.1:0-2451 GCF_000732505.1 Cyprinodon variegatus | reverse complement strand
TGGACTTCCTGGTAGTAAAAAATTACAATAGTCCAGCCTTGAAGTAACCAATGCATGGACTAGTTTCTCAGCATCACCCCTGGACAGGATATTTCTAAGTTTTGCAATATTCCTCAGATGAAAGAAGAAAATTCTAGAAACCTCTTTGATATGGGATTTAAATGACAGGTCCTGATCAAAAACAACACCAAGATTTTTTACTTTGTCTCCCAGATCTCCAGATGCATTTGAGATATCAAAAAAGTACTCCAGAGTGTTGAGAGTGTTGTTCAGCATGGGGGTGAGTAGAAAATGAAGGGTAATCATGTTTTGGGTGTACTATTCCTTTAAGATCTGTTCCGTTTATGTCTGTTTCCTTGCAAATGTTAAATGTCCCATGCTCCTGAATGCACCATAGCTATCTGACGCTCGTGAATGCGTCACACTGGTCTGTGAACGCTGTGCTGTGTACAACTGATTATTGTTGTGTGTGAATAACAAGAGATTACAACAAATAAATCAGCCGTACCTCGGACACAATCTTTGGATTTAATGTTGTTCATAACACCAGTACTTTTGTAAATAAAACTACCAAATAAACACGTATTTTTCCCATTAGAGGAATATTTAAAAATTTTTATATCACTAATATAACAACAAGTAGCTCCATTGGTCATATCTTAATCCTCACGCGCTCCCGTGACTGAGCATGCATATCTCAGCAGGCATGCACTTTTCACATAACACATCGAGGCTAGATCACTCGCAGGCAAAAATGATTTCGGCTGTTGGCGGGTGGGGCTAGTTTAGTTTGGGTTTATTTTTAGTTTCTTTGTGCTTTTTGTCTTTGCAGTTGATTTCTACCAGTGCTGAGTTCTTTAGTTATCCTCTGCAGTCTGCTGTTTAGCCTCTCTTGGTTCAGTCTCTCGATATATACACCACCTCTGCAATCACTCAGTGCTGGTTTATTGTTCTCTTCTCTGGCTTCCCAGAGTTTTCTTTGATGTAATCTTATTTCTGGTTCTCAGTATTTGGGATTTTTTTGTATTTCTGCCTCAGTTGCCTATTAAATGTGCAAGACTCATCTCTGCCTCCTGATCTCAGCATTTGGGTCCTCAAAAACCTCCACCCAACTGTGACACCACCAACGTTTTTATATATCATCTTCACCTGCTGACAGGTGATTGCACCTAAATAGAATACATGGATCCACTACCTACCATTCAAGCAGTAAACTAGTTTCCCCTCTGTAATGTTATCCTCGTTTGAACAGACTATAGTAGGCCTTTTAGATATTTGTTTTTCTGAATAGGTATTTTTGATATCTGGAATACATTTTTTCCTTGTCAAAAGTAACTTTTTAAACAAAATGAGATTATTTATTCTAAAATATGTTGGGCCTGCAGGATATTCATGTTTTTGGTTATGTTTTCTTTTCCCTATATTGAAAAATAAATAAATATTAAAAAAGGCTGGTAAATAAGGTGAAATGATGAATATATTAAATCCTGAATTGACTTCATATCCAGTTTAACTATAAGCTTTGCTAAACATATTCTATAGGGCAGCCAGGATGACGTATACCTAACTTCACTAACATCTGCTTAGCCTTTTCTTTTCTCTTTAGCAGCCGCACCAAAGTAGAAAACACCCATTTATTAAATATTAAAATAATAAAATTTCAAGTTTAATTTAAGGCATGGGAATTCATCTTACCATATAAATAGATTTGTGGTTGAATTCCAGAAACAAATGCATCTATAAACTGCGTCCTGTAAATATTTTCCTATTCATTTTATAGGATTCTGAATATATATTTATTATAGAGACATTATCATTGTGTGAAAATATACTTCCTTTATACCAGTTTAAATCCAAGCCTTTGCTTGTAATTAATTACCGGTAGTCATGCATTTTAAACCACTAATGCTGCATCAAACAAACCTATTCCAGCTTTTGACTCACAGGTTCCAAATATAAAGGATAAAAAAAGCTTTAAAATAAAACAAAACAAAAACACCCTGTTTTTGTTGTTCAGACTTTGCTGAATTTTTTATTAGCATAAAGTCAGAGTATGCTGGTGAAGATTCAGGTCATTCTAGAAAAAAAGTTAAAAACGACTTAAAACTTGGAAAACACAGTATGTGGTTTATTTTTAACTTTTTTTGTTGGAAAGTCAGAGTAGCTGATACGCAAAACTTACAATTAGAAGCTATCTTACAGAGAAACCTGAGGGAAGCATTACAGTATATTTCTACTCTTCATTGTTTAAGTGAAATTAACCCAATGCTTGTTTGGGCATAAAATAAATGAATTCCCCAAATGTGTGCAGAAATAATCATTTCCCCCCCTTCCTGCATAGATACACACACAGGACCATCAGCCCATTTCATGGACTGGAATCTCACTGTCTGCACTTTATATACACACTAAATTTATAAATCTGCTTCATTTTTTTCTTTTTAAATATTG
>NW_015153836.1:3916-7688 GCF_000732505.1 Cyprinodon variegatus | reverse complement strand
AAGGGTCCCAGCGTTCTCACGCACCTCGCTCTTCTAGCTGGTAAAACTTCACAAGTTGTTTTCTGCAATTTCGGTCATAAAAACAAAACAAGCCGACCTCCTGTCTGTGGTACTGTCTGTGGTCAGTTACAGTTTGGGAGAGGTGTAGCAGAGTGTCTGGGGAGTGGGTGGGGATGTCTTTTTGTTCACTGCGACACCTAGGCACCTGGTTTTGAAGCATAAATCAGCCTTAACGCCTCACTCCTGACATCTTCCAGCAGTGAAGTCACGTTGCGGTAAGTCTAGCGCCATTCTCCCCACTTTACAAGCAAAATCAATGGGAACTACTAGACACATCTGCAATCAACAACAATTATTGAAGATTTCCAAAGGACTTCAATATTGCAATTCACCAGAGCTACAGTTAAACCGACAATGCCCACATGCCAGGGAGTTGGATGTTGGAATACATCGGGTAAAAGTGAAAAAAAAAATCCAATGAATGATCCAGAAGT
The DNA here is from genome assembly GCF_000732505.1 of Cyprinodon variegatus. NCBI lineage: Eukaryota > Metazoa > Chordata > Actinopteri > Cyprinodontiformes > Cyprinodontidae > Cyprinodon > Cyprinodon variegatus. The sequence continues at coordinate 7,194 of NW_015153836.1, read as the reverse complement.
TCATTGTTGGATTGCCAACTTGAAAAGGGAGGATTTGCCATCAAACTTCTGGCCAGAGGAAAAAACACGTAATTTGTAGCCAACATTTCAAAGAAGAATGACAATAGCCTGTTGTGACAAACAGCAGATAGAGCATAGGGACTTGGTCGACAGCCGATATCGCACCATGATGTCACAAACCGGTAGGTGTTTTTGACAAACATGGATGCCTCTAGTAATGCACGTTTAAATGAAAATTACTCTTAATTAAAAACCCTTATCGTTTATTGAACAGTATGTAATAATTTCATATATAAAGTACTTTCAGAAGTTTGAATTCTAATTATGACCAGAGTTTTCCTTTAAGACTGCCTGCTGTATCTATTGTGAGAAAATGTTCTTGCTGAGCTGCAGCTTCGACTTCTCGATTCCTGAAGGACCAAACCTCAGCTTTTATCTCATGGAACTGCGAGAGAGTCCCCAGGTTGAGCTGCATGGGCAGTGGAAACAAAAGGAAAGTCTATAACACTGATCTTTTCTTCCGGTGTAGCTTGATCATTTTTAGTCCTTTTATCCATCAGTATCTTTTTAAACAAGGCAGCACTAAGCTCGGGTCTATAACATTGTCATAGGTTACTCTGTTAATGAGAGAGACACTCCTAAGAAGTCCAGATTCAGCCGGGCTCCCTAAGTCCAATAGGTACCGGGTTCACTGATTTTCTGGTTAGTTTGAAATGTTTAATTGCTTAACTAAGGGTAAAACGGAGTTCAATAAAACATGTGTTATTTTTTACTTTTAACATGTAACAGTAGTTGTTTTGACTTTTTATTTTAACAAAGAGAGGAGGACAAAATGTTAATGTGAAAAGACGCCTCTCCAAGTAAAAAAGGTTATAACGAAAATTTATCATTCGGTAAAGGCTTGAATTGTTGGAAATCAGTTTTAAGTTACATTTACTTATAAAGCAACAGTTTCAATACATGTCTAAGCTAAAGAATTATTTTTTTCTACCAAGGCTTTTAACACCAAGTCACTATGTGGCTTTTTATCTTTATTCATATTGTCCTCGTACTGAGCATGAACCAACAACACAAAGGAAAGCATTCTTGGAAACAGCTGTTATACTACCAATACACATGTTTGTTCCAAGTGCTGCGTTTCTATGGAAATAATCAGTAGATTTTAGAAGGACTTTCAGTCCATTAAAAATAGCTTTTGATTGGAGAAACTAAAGGTATGGAGATACTTCTCCTTCAAAAACAAAGCGTGCATTCATTAAAGGCTATCACAATGCAGGTAGATATCAAGATTAGATCGAATTCCCACATCTTCACTTTAAGAGAATGACCTCTGTCCTCTAAAATGATAAGCCAATCCCAACAGAGTAGCGTTTTTGTAAGTCTACCTCCAGAATACAGGATGTTCCACTGTCAGGGGTACACTGGGGCTTGATTTTGATTATATGACAGACACTTATGAAACCATGGTTTTAATATGAACATGGTATTAGCACTACAAAAAAAAGCTTTTGTAAATGATTAAAACTACAATTGAGTTTGTATTTAATGATTAAATTAAAACTATTTTCAGTTCATTCAATTTTATTTTAAAAATAGCTTACAGTATCATACAAATCAAAGCAGATAAATACGGAAAAACTACCAAAGTTATATCATGAAATACGAGATAGTCCTGAAATTCATCGCTTTTTACCCCATTTTTNAAAAAAACATTTAAAAAACAAACATGTTTCATTGATATATATACAAAAATGAATATTAGGAACTATATTTATCAAACATTATACTGGGCAAGTAAAAATGGTTTCTGGGCAAATTAAATGTGAAAGTCACTTGCCCTTTGGGCAAGTGGTAAAAATCCTTAACGTCAACCCCTGTCACTATTCCCGCAGACTATCCTCCCTTTCCAGCTGATTTCTAAGCATCGTGATCTCGCTGGGTTACCTCTGGTATGACGGGCGCTCTGTGCCTGTGGCAGGTGATGAAGACAACGAACGGCCAGTCGTCTGGGTGCATGAGGATCCCCGCTGCTTGGGCGCAGGTAGGATGAAACGCCGTGGAGCAACGCCCGTGGGAGCACTGGACGCAGCAGCCTTTCACCTCCCTCTTTATCCGCTTCCTGCAGCAGGCGCACTTCTACCAGGGAGAGACAAACACAGGAGGGGTTTTATTAAAACAGACACACATCTAGAAACCTCACAGCTTCCCTTTGGCTACATTCACACTGCAGGCCTAAACGCTCAGTTCGGATTTTTTTGTGAAATGAGATATGTTTGCGTTGCCGTTCACATTTTCAAATTTATGCGACTTGTATGTGATCTCCTGTGTGAACTGCATTCATACAACGCCTGTAAACGTGTCCCCCCCCCATGCGTAGAACAGGACGCAATGACATCACAAGCTAGCGTGCTCTGTCTCAATCTTTTCCAATATGGTTAAAACGGCTGGTTATCCTCCTGCAGCAGTGTGTCGCAGTGAGCGTGTCGCAGATGTTTTGATTTTATTTCACGCCACAACGCCAGAGGGCTAATCAGGAACTAGCTGTGGGTCTAGATACGGCTGAGGCGGTGAGGAAGTGGGAGCAAGTTTGTGCGAAACGGAGGGACATGAGGGCGAAAAAGAGCGTAGATCCAGGTTGAAAAAGGGTCCCAGCGTTCTCGCGCACCTCACTCTTCTGGCTGGTCCAACTTCACAAGTCGTTTTCTACAATTTCGGTCATAAAGACAAAACAAGCCGGCCTCCTGTCTGCGGTCACCTACAATTTGGGAGAGGATCAGCAGAGTGTCTGCGGAAGGGGCGGGAGCAAATCTGCGTTCACTGTAACACACACGAAGACGACCTGGTTTCTGAGTATAAATCAGCCTAAAAAATTTTCCAGAGTTTTTTATTGTCATTCCTACTGTTGCACTGATACCGATGCCAGTATCGGGCGGGCCCCTGATCCAGCACTAAAATGGTGGTATCAGTATCGGTGAGTACCAACCAATAGGGCACCGATACCATTTTGAGAGCCAAAAGTTTCTTCAACTATTGTCACTCATTCCAGGTAGGCAATAAAAAGTTCTACTGGATTTACTTTGTTTTAGTCTTTTTCCTGCTTCACAAAGGTAGGCAGCAGCTAATAAAGCCATGATGGCGATTATTTTACATCCAAGTAGTCTGCAGTTCTTCACACATGAACACACACCAATTCAAACAGACTGTATCGGCCAATAACCTGACTCCGTCAGATGGATTTGCTCCGCATATCCATCTGGAAACCTTCCGTTGAAGTAATT
>NW_015153836.1:0-1216 GCF_000732505.1 Cyprinodon variegatus | reverse complement strand
GGTGGTTAAGATCGGTTTCATATGTAAATATCGGCCGATCACCAATAACCCTATATTAAGGAAATCGGGGCCGATCGATCGGCCGGCCGATTTATCGGTGCACCCCTAAAAAATATAAGACATTGGGGAATCCTCTCCCAGTTCCATCAGTCGGTGCATCTGTGCCTCTTGACACAGGTTAATTCAGGTCAAGACTCATCCTATCTATAACATCCTATCTTTGTGAAGCGGGATTTTCTGCGGTTAAAGCGACCAAATCAAAACTACGGAGCAGACTGGACATCAGGAGCACACTTCGTGTGTCATTGTCTCCGATTACGCCTAGATTGGACCGGCTTGTTTCGGATAAACAAGCTCAGGGTTCCCACTAATTCAACATAATTGTGAGTTTTATTTTTATGCTGTTTGTATTTGATTTTTATACCAGGCCAACTTCACTCAGGTCTACGACTAAAGGTTCATCTGTCTTTTTGCCAACTCCACTAACAGAACCTGTTTCTCTTCGATGTCTAGCAACTCTAGATCCACCTCCGTGACATGGGCGCCGCCGAAGTTCTCGCGAGTTCTAAAATAGGCTCCCCCTAGCGCTTTGGTGGGAAACTGCTGTGCATCCCTAGAAATTCAAGACTGATGGAGCAGAAGCAGATCAGCAAAACTGGTTCGCGACCAGACCCAAGCGACATTTGATGTGTGCGGCTGCAGAAGTCTAATCTGCCCTTTAGGCTCCGTCAAAACAAGCCATGCTGCAGCAACTGATATGGCTGATGGGCAAAAGAATAATTTTATCTTTGTCTGTCATCTATATAGTCATGTCCTACCCTAATTTGCATTTTCACATACTTTTCCAAACATATGGCTTTACGATCAACTGCAAGCAGTTCCGTGCAAATATATCGCGATATATCTGAGGAAATTGTTTTTATACCGGTAAATGTTTTTTATTTTTCAATAAAGCATTTTAAATGCCACGATAATCACATTTGATACGACAATTAAGGCCTTAATTAAAAAAATATATTAATTTAATGACCTGCAGAAACCCCATCAGTGAAATAACACCTTCCTTAAAGGAATAGTACACCCAAAACATGATTAGCCTTCATTTTCTACAGGTTTGGTCTGCCACGGTTTCCGTAGGCTCGTGAACTCGCAGGCGCGCGCTTTTAGGAAATCCTATACACTACTGTTTATGCTCTAAAAACATTCTAAATGACTT
>NW_015153835.1:6562-7695 GCF_000732505.1 Cyprinodon variegatus | reverse complement strand
CCTCGTCTCTCCCTGGCTCCTAGTGCTTGGTTTTCCCTGATGTCTCCTTGGTTCTGGTTCGTTTGTTATTTTTGTTGGATCTTTGATTCCTGCCTCTGTACCTGTGAACCTCATTAAACCCACCTAAATTCACCTCTGCCTACTTGCCTCTGCTTTTGGGTCCTCAAACCAACACCAAATCCTGACAGGAAGAGGAAGATCAATTTTACCATTCAAGGTAATCATTTTCTTCTTAATTGCCAAAGTTTGAATTTTATGTCAAATGCATTTAAAAAATAATCCTGACTTGGAAAATGTAATGAAACTGCAAAATCCTTATTCCTCTTTCTTTTTATTTAGCATGTAACTTCCCTTAGTGGAGAAATCTTTCATCTGATTATTTATCTAATGCTGTTCAGTTTTAGGGACCACTGACCTACTGTGGTCCTTCCAGGAAGCCGATACTCTGCTCTCTAACCACAAGGCTATGGAGGGATGTTTGTGCCATACAAAAAACATTTTGCATATTGAAAACTGAAAAAAGCCCAAAGAGAAACGACCTTCTTCAAAAACTTCTTGATCAAAAAAAAAGTTTCTCAGATTTTACAAATCACGCTCTCTTCACTTAAAGTCAAACACAAACTCACTATTGACCAAAACAATTCTGTTGCTTCGATGCAGACCAACAGAAAATTATCTTCACTCGTCACTCCAGAGGAAAACTTGTGATAATGTATACTTAAAGTAGATCATAAGATGTTTACATAAAAAATACAATCATATAACAATACATACCGGTAATAAAACATACACACAAATACTTTAACTTTTTGACAAATAAAAGAAGGTGTTAGAAAGAGCACAATCTGATGATATTCATATTATAAAAAAATCATAATATGGAGTGCACATGTGAGAAATATGTGATCACAAGATGTGATCAAAGGTTGAATGAAACCTGAACTATATGAACAAAATGCTTGATCATGTGTGGAAATGTGACCGACGTGTGGAAGATGGGAATCACATGTGAAATTCATGGGAATATTTATGTAGAATATGGGACTGACATGTGAAAGTCTCAGGAATTTCATGTGAAACACAGGAATTACATGTGGAAAGTCATGGGATTTTTATGTGGAACTTCAGAATTA
>NW_015153835.1:0-911 GCF_000732505.1 Cyprinodon variegatus | reverse complement strand
GCGAGTGAAACCTTGAAAGCTCGCGAGATCAGGATGGTCTCACGAGGCTACTCTGGGCTTAAGGATTAATAGTTAGATATACTTGAAGAAATTTAAGGTTTGAATTTTCTCCTGACATGTGAGTACATGGTCTTAGTAGTAGAGCTACTAGAGTTAGCAATTGTTTTCTGCATTATTCTCAGAGCTGTTGTTTTTCTGCGAGGCATTACAGGAAGGTCAGGACTTATATTGAAGCTCCATCAACGGCCAACATCTGGCTTCCTGGAAGTTTAGCAATACTGACAGTAGATGGCGCCACGTCTGTTTATGTCAGCGTTTCATGGTACTGGGGTTCTATTTAGGCTGAAAACGGACGATGAAAACACTGTCAGGACAGATTGCTTGGCATATATAGCCAGTGATGGGAGTAACGGCGTTACTAACGGCGCTACCTTTTTTAGTAACGAGTAATCAAAATGATTACTCTTACAGTAACTATAACGCAGTTACAATTGCCGACACCCTGTTACTGCGCGTTACTCAGGTCGCACAATTAACCTTTTTTCATGATAGGGCTCGTGCGCGCGTCATGAGAGAGGGGAGGATGGAGAGTGAGGAGGACTCCAGCAGCAAAACAGCGTTTTCCTCATGGAAATACTGGTGTTACGTCGAGCTGCGTTTCCCCATCAGATACGGTTTCCCCTGCATCTCCGCACAGCGCAGGCGGCACGATTCACCGCGCAAGAGACAGGAAACGCGCATGCTAGCTAAAGGCGCGTAACAGTCGCCCTGTGCTCGCGCCACAGGAGAACTACGGAGAGCGTGAACGATCATTAGCCTATATGGAGAAAGGGGGAGGATGGATGGATGGATGGATGGATGGATGGATGGATGGATGATGGATGGATGGATGGATGGATGGATGGATGGAT
>NW_015153834.1:6923-7708 GCF_000732505.1 Cyprinodon variegatus | reverse complement strand
CTATACTTAGGCCGCCGATACATTAATTGTATCTTGATCGGGTTGTGTTTGCTGTTTACTAAAATTGAGAGAGCTAATACCATTAGCTTATCAGAAATCAAATCAGAAGATAACGGACAACAGTTAAAAGTGACAGTAAAGCCCATTACAGTCATTTTAACAGGTTGTAGTATTAAGATCGGGGAGGTTTTCGTTTTTCCCTAGTTGTCCTCATGGAGCACGGATGGCTGTGAAGCCTTGTAGAGCTGCACCTCGGATCTAATAGTTTGGTTATTTTGGGAAAACCACAATCTTTATATGAATGAATTTCTTTAGCTACAAGAATTTATAAGCAACTATGAGAAAGGAGAAGAAATATAACTGAGAAAAAAAAAATTTCATGGGTAAACCGAGGGTTAGTTTGCAGTCTGTTGCAGCCTCTGTGCCTCCTGAACCTGAACCTATGCAGCGTGGCCATACTCGTCTCACTGCAGAAGAAAGACCAAGATCAAAAGAAACTAAGTTATGCCTTCACTGTGGTTCACCTGATCATTTTGTCTAGTTTGTCTAGTTTGACCAAGACAAAAATCCGCACGTTGAGGTTGACAAATCTCTTTCTTCTTTATCGCCCCATCTGACCCTACCTGCTGTGTTTTGTTTTAATAAAGCTCCTGTTTTAATCAACTCTGACAAGAACCTTATTTATGAAGAGTTAATCAGAAAGGCAAAGATAGAAACGGAAGAACTGAATGTGCAGTTAAACGTCACTGCACTAAGTAGAAGCGTCCTCCCTACAATTAAAAAAG
>NW_015153834.1:2231-3816 GCF_000732505.1 Cyprinodon variegatus | reverse complement strand
TTTCCTCCTTCCATATCTGTCCCACTTTCCATGTCTCTTAGATCAAACCCGCCCAGACCAGGTCACTTTGGACTCTAGCTTGACCTTCTCCACCCACCTGTGTCTTCAAGGGGCACTCGGTCTACTAGGTTAGAAGGATTTTGGACTCCCTTTAAGTGACATAGAGGTTGGCAGTAATTGGCGGACTGAAAGGCTCACAGTCCTGAGGAACGCTGTTTGGTTCCTTGCTCTCTTATCTGCGATCCGTCATTAATTGATGACTAACTTGTGTCGTTTTTTTAATGATGTATTATTTTTCTTGATTTATTGCTATGTTGACCAGAGAGAGCTGCATACTGAATTGCCCTTTTTTGGACGATAGATACAGTTGTTTAAATTGAACATCATCTGGGCTGCCAGGAGGTTGCCTTTGAGGGCAGGTACTGGTGGGATCTTGGATATGTAGTGTAGGTTCTGGTTTTCTCCTCTAGATGTCCTCATGGAGTACAGTTGGCTGTGCAGCCATGCACCTGGGATCAGCCATGCACCTGGGATTAGATTTTCAGAGACTTACCTCCTGTTTTTGTTACTCTGGAGCTCTTCAGTATCACTTATCTGACAACTGAGTTAATTTCTGGACCCCACCCGCCACAATTCAGTCAAAGTTGCCTGACTCGTAGTCCTGACTCCTCCAAATTCACCAGATCACGAACCAAACCTGCTGTCTGCTTTCCAGTGTGCTCCTATAAACATTACCTCACCTTTGAAATCCTCCCTGTAAAACCTAAACACTACCAGACCCTTCATTTCTCTTCCCCGAAAAAGCAATCAACCTTAATCACATCAAGGTTGAACCTCATACTCAACCTTCTCCATGGCTTTACAGAGCACATTTTTCTCCGTGGTTTTTTCCTTGTTTATGTCCATTATTCATTTGTCAAATAAACCTGTTAAAATCTTTACCCGACTCTCATGCTTTGTCTCAGCAGGCTGTAAACAGCCTCAGTTAGAAATCAGAGCTCTTTGTAGCATACGTAGTTCTGCATCTGGGTTAGCATCTCCCTACAGCAGCTGCACAGACACCAGCTTCTTCTAACCAATCCTCCGTTCTCTGTCATCATCTGCCCTGATAGCTGGCCTTAATTGTTCATTTCACTCATCTGCCTTACTCTGCCTGGTCTTTATGTGTCACTCATCTCATCCACCTGCGTCTGTTCCTTTATATTCGGTCCAGCCCAGCTATCAAGGCCAGATGATTGTTTACTGTCTGTTTGTTTATGCCTGTAAGTTCGTCTGTTTAATTAGTTTAGTTTATTCCATTGTTCGTGTCCTGGTTCCTGGTGGCCAGCGGACTGAGAGGTTTTGTCTGTTTGTTTTGTCTCCTGGTCCTTCTCGGCGGAGCCCTCAGGGTTTTGGCTCAGAATGCGGCGAGGATCAGTTTTATTCCCGTAAGCCTGGCTCCAAGGTCTTGTCTCTGTCTCTCAACCACTGAGCCTGCCTGTCTGCATCTGTGCATGTCTGTCTGAGCACGCGTCTGGTCCCGTCTGACTCTGAACCAGCCTTCACACTCTGAGGATTCCTGGAAGCCTGTTTCCTTCTGTTCCTG
>NW_015153834.1:0-281 GCF_000732505.1 Cyprinodon variegatus | reverse complement strand
AATAAACGATTTGAACTTTCCTACTGACTGGCTCACCTTGAATACTGGGTCCATCTGTCCCATCCTATAACATTCTTTCTTTGTTTGGTCCTCTTTAACTTTCATTACCTCTCGTGATTCCAACAATCTTACCAATTTCAAGGAGGTCCAGTTAAGACTGAGAGGATTTATCGCTGCTCATTTCTGTTTTGGGCTGAAATGTGCTGCCGCTAAAAGAGCAAGCATACATCATTTATCATGAAAACAGAATATTTCTCAAAGTCTACTGCTACAACCAATCA
>NW_015153833.1:7202-7717 GCF_000732505.1 Cyprinodon variegatus | reverse complement strand
AACACTTTACAGTACAATATTTTATCTTTTAACTCTTCACTATTATGTTATTCTTATACATTTTTAAGGTCCATATTTCTGTGATAATTTTTTTCTATAAACGTTTTGCTGCTGTAAACATCAGAATTTCTCCATTACGGGACAATAGAGGGATTTTTTATTCTATTCTATTCTATTCTAAATTTGATTATGAATATTTACAATTTATCAGTCATCTATAAAAACAACAAAACAGTAGATTTTAGGCAAAACTATGTAAACAGAAAAAAGGAATATTGTTTCACATATGTAGCATCAGGTTAAAGACATTTTATATGAACTGTGCAGAACTTGAGAATTTTCCCCATTATCAATTTCTTTTTGTCTCAGAGATAGATTCCAAACTACAAATTATAATAATTTCCATATCTGCTTGTTTGTCAATGTCATTGGAAAAAGGACAGTATGTTGTAAATTTGTATGGAAACAAAGATCTATGAAGAAAATGAATAAAACCAGACAGTAAAATAAAAAAA
>NW_015153833.1:0-1567 GCF_000732505.1 Cyprinodon variegatus | reverse complement strand
AAAAAAACATGTTTTGTCTGTCAATATGCTCTATCAAAAACTCAACTGGAAAACAGTGAGTTTCACATGGTTTGATTTAGCCAAAAGTCGTCTTGAATCTTTGGCTATCCGATTATTAATTGATTAATCCAAAAATTTATCGACAGATGAATCGATTTGGAAATAATCATTAGTTGAAGCCCTAGTCTTAATACAGGTAACCAGATCAAGTCTACTAAAAATGTTGATTCTCTTCAAAACCACAGTTATAATACAGTTAAGAATAATTAAGATCTTCATGTTTTTTAAATGACCAAAGTCTTGAAACAACTTTTTTTTCAATATGGACGTAGTTTTTCTGTTTGTGAACTGAAAAAAAATTTCTTTAACTGATTAACTAAACGAATAGAAAATTGAACTGAGCATTCAGTTTTTTTGTCTCCACACATTACTCAATGATTTCTTTTGAACCTCTGAGAGAAATGTTCAAATTATTTTTGATAACTTTGAATACATCATCAAAGAGAAGAGAAACTTACTAAGCCATCTTTCACCCTGAATGAGTGAAGAGGGAAAGGAGTGCAGACCTACGTTACCCAGGGAGGTTGTCTCCAGGGTTTGTAGCTGCAGCTCTCCCAACACTGCTTTCTTTCTTATCTTCCTGAAACCCTGGCCAAGTGTTCCTGTTGTGTGCATGGCATGTGATAACCACATTAATCTGTGTCTCTTTCTCCCCCCCTACTTTTTTTTCTCTCCCTCTGCTCTTCCATTTTTTTTTCTGTAACTCTCTTTGGAAACCCAAGGAGCTGGTAAGAGCCTAGCTAACTCTCCTCCTCTTCCTCCTGACATCCCTCGAACTGTCTGTGTTTTTATGTTTCCTCTCATGTGAGAACTGTCATTTATTTTTGTGTGTCAGTGGTGTTCTTTGTAGCCTCTAAATCTCCATAACTGATCACTAGAATGATTTGATAAAATCATTTTTAATTTTTGCTTCACCAAAACATTAATGAAAAAGCTGTCGTTTAGACAAAACAAATTTTTGTGTTTCTGGCTTTTTCATTCATGTAACTTTGTATCACAATAGATTAATCCCAATAATAAAATCATGTCAGTTGTTTACTTACAGTGGTTTAAATGCATTGATCTCTTTACTGATCCTCTAAATCGGGTTTTATAAGATTTTCATTATCAAGCTTATGCAACAAATGCTTTTAAATTCTGATTACCGTACATCTAGGTGTTGTGTCCTCTAATCCCCTCCAGTTTTATTGGAGCTATGCACTAGTCCTTATTACATTTATTAATATTTTTTAGGTATATCTAGTATCAAGCACTCCAGATCTTTTTATAGCTGTATATATACTTAAACTTTGATTTTTTTTTTTTACCAGGAGGAGCTTTGCAGTGACAGCGTAGAGCGGATTGTGGTCAACCCCAATGCAGCCTACGACAAGTTCAAAGACAAACATGTCAGCACCAAAGGACTCGGTCAGTTCGTGTTTCAACAACAACTCACTTCATCTACTCTGGGAGCTTTTTAACCTTAGGAATGCATAATTAAAATTAGTTCATTTATTTTCAATATAAT
>NW_015153832.1:6292-7741 GCF_000732505.1 Cyprinodon variegatus | reverse complement strand
GAGGATGGGTGCACTAGAGAAAAGAGCCTTGAGTTTATTAAATGCAGCCTCAGCCTCCGCAGACCAGAGAAAAGTCCTTTTGACAGATGTTAGGGCAGTCAGAGGCTGAGCTGTCTGGCTGTAATTTCGAATGAACCTTCTGTAGAAGTTAGCAAACCCCAGAAACCTTTGTAGTTGTCTACGGTTCTCGGGAGTGGGCCAGCCCAGAACCTCCTTGATCTTGTCCTCAGACGGCTTCACCTGCCCGTCCTCGAGCACAAAATCTAGAAAGGTGACAGAAGGACGGTGAAACTCACACTTCTCAGCTTTGACATATAGTTTGTTTTCAAGGAGTCTTTGAAGAACCAAATGGACATGTTTCTTATGTTCAGACATGTTCTTGGAGTAGATCAGAATGTCGTCAATATAGACAAAAAAACGAAGATATTTAGAAAATCCCTCAGAACATCGTTAACCAGGGCCTGGAAACAGGCAGGGGCGTTGGTCAAACCAAAAGGCATTACTAAGTACTCGAATTGCCCTAGAGGAGTTTTAAATGCAGTCTTCCACTCATCTCCTTCTCTGATTCTGAGGAGATGATAGGCGTTTCTTAAATCCAACTTGGTGAAAACTGTGTCTCCTTGGACAGGTTCAAAGGCAGATACTAAAAGGGGCAAAGGGTATTTGTTCTTAAGAGTTATTTGGTTCAGACTTCTGTAATTAATACAAGGTCGCAGAGATCCATCCTTCTTACCCACAAAGAAGAAACCGGCCCCGAGAGGAGATGAGGAAGGCCGAATTATACCTGCGGCTAAGGACTCATTAATATACTTCTCCATAGTTTCCCTCTCGGGCTTGGAGATATTATAGAGTCGACTGCTAGGGAGGGGAGCCCCAGGTAACAGTTCAATAGCACAGTCATATGGTCTATGTGGGGGAAGAGAAAGTGCACTGACCTTACTGAAAACTGTTGCCAGGTCGTGGTAGTCAGAAGGTACTAAAGAAAGATCTGGCGGGTCAGCCTCCTGACGACTGGCCGGAGACTGAATCGAAGGAGCAGCAGAGCGGAGACAGGAAACATGGCAGGATGCAGCACAGGACTCAACATGTCTTTTGGACCAGTTAATGTGTGGATTGTGAAGTTCAAGCCACTCGTATCCAAGGACTAAGGATGAACTGGCAGATGGAAATACAAAAAAGGATATTGTCTCTCTGTGGTTACCGGAGATTAACAGTTCGAGCGGCTTAGTTTGGTGTGTGACCTGAGGTAACTTCTTTCCGTCGAGAGCTGAGACTCTAAGAGGTTTATTCAATGGAGTGGTCTCTATGTTCAATTGTTGAACCAGACTAGAGTCTATTAGATTTTTCTCACATCCAGAATCAACCAAAGCAGATAAGGTGAGGGATTGATCCGTGAGAAACAGAGTTGCAGGTAAAAGCAGTCGAGGAGATTTCTCAGATTGAAGATGG
>NW_015153832.1:0-412 GCF_000732505.1 Cyprinodon variegatus | reverse complement strand
AAATTCTCCTAAAAACATAACCACTTGGCGGAGGTATTAAAAATACATCAACAAACAAAACTAACCCCATTTGATGCAATAGCATATTTAGGACAGATGGGTTTGTTATAATTTAGGCTTATGAGCTTAAAATAAAAAATGTAGATATTAACCCTATAATCAAATGGTAAAAATGCAACAAAAAGGATAATTGAACACAGTTTCAGTAAAACATGTACATCATCCTGCTGAAATCTAGCTTTAATACTTTTTGCAAATACTTCTTTTCTAAACTGTTACCCTTCTCTGATGACCCAAAAGTATTTCATCCATGATTTATAAAAAAAAAATGTATTTAGTGGAGGAGCAGTATTGTGGCTGTGAGTAAATCAGCTGGCTGAAGAGTGGAAAATAATTTTGATATTTGATTTTG
>NW_015153831.1:6159-7743 GCF_000732505.1 Cyprinodon variegatus | reverse complement strand
TTCCTCCTTTCATTGTTTCCATTCAATATTGTCTTTGTGTTTGTAATACAGGGAGCATGGTGTCCTAACATATAGGTCTTTGAACCATTTGTTTATGAGGGTTGGTGGCCATTACAGCTACTTGTCATAAAGCATCAACCTTCAAGTAACACATATGAGGTCACAGACAGCATAAACAACCAATCAGGGTCCCATGCACCATTATAGCAATGAGCTGTGTTCAAAATCAACATGTGGAACATTTGACAAAAAAATTAATTTATCAGACATGTCCTCTCAGAAAACCTATAATATTTATGTTTGTATTTTATAACAGAGTAATCACTGTTTGAGTCGATTAAAGTGAAGTTAGACTTGCTCCTATTGGACTGCAAGGGTGTTGATAAGGTGATATAAGGAAGACAGGTGGATTGTTGATGTATGTTTTTTGACAACACGAGGTGGTACCTTACAGAAGCATATTACATTCACCAAAGAAAGAAAATAATACGACATATCTCACAATTACGAGATAAAGATCTCGTAACTACGATATGCTGATCTTGTAATTACGAGATCTTATTTTATAATTATGAGATTGTATCTATATATTTGGTTATGCTTACTTGAGCCCGTAATGTAGAATCTCTAACAAAACTGTTCTTAATGATTATTTACTAAGAATATCTGCATCTGTTCCACGGAACAGTTCTCTGCAGGTCTAACATAATATGGGTTGGAGTTCTGCTCCTGCTTTTCACTTCATCAGTAAATCCATCTATAACCCTGGGATTAGTACTTGTGGAGTAAGCATGCAGCGATATGACCATACGCGAAAATCCGTCAACAGCTCTATTAATACAGATTCTGTTTGGTTTTAGTTTTTCATATAAATCGACATGCTGCATGAAGTTGGGACCTCGTCGTTTCTATCGATTCTGAAGCTTTCATGATCTCAGCCCTGATGGTTTGGTTTTTCCCTTTGCTCCTTGCTTCCCTGTCTAATTGGTCCTGCAGCTTGAGTAACCCCGATCATTCCCACCCGTTTATTCAGCTATTTATGTTGCGTGCTTGCCTTTCATCAGTGCAAGGTTATTCGAGCAGTTTGGTGAGATTAACTAGCGATCTGTATCTTGTTCTGTTTTCCTGATTGTGACCTGTTTCTGCCCTATGGATATGGAGTGATTTTTCTGCTTTAAAAGCTTTGATCTTTCCCACTGCCTGTCTCGCCTCAAATTATGGATCCAACGTTCTGAGGTCATTACAGAAGCCTCAGCTCTCCTTGCAGATTTAGGATTTTGAGGAAGCGTGAAATCAGAGTGGGCTTCTTCGCCTAAAAAATTTCTAAGGACTTACTACAATGCTGACAAATTAAAATTAATTCAGTCCACATTAAAGAAAATTGATATTTCCCAGTGACGTATACCGAAAAGGAAATAAAAGCAGATTAAATCTAACAACCCACTCATTGTTCACGTTTCATGTAGTGGAGATTAGCAATGACTGTCCTTCCAGATCGCCTAAATATGACATATTATCTCATAATTATGACATCTTACCTTGTAATTATGGGATAAGATCTCATAATATTGAGATCAACATATC
>NW_015153831.1:4133-5320 GCF_000732505.1 Cyprinodon variegatus | reverse complement strand
CTGAATTAGTGATCAAAGCTCCAGTGGTAAAAGTGCCTCTGATGATGCTCACGGTTATCTGTCTCGGGCACAATAGACCTCCATTATTTGAATGTCAGCAGACAGCAAGAAGCCTCCCAGATCTCCAGATGCATTTGAGATATCAAAAAAGTACTCCAGAGTGTTGTTCAGCTTGGGGGTGAGTAGAAAATGAAGGCTAATCATGTTTTGGGTGTACTATTCCTTTAATGATGCTCTCGTCAAGCATAAAAAAAGAACATGCATATAGCCTAGGACCAATAACATCTAAACAATGAAACTTAAGATCAATAGTGTCCCTACCAAAGTTGAAATCAAACCTATGCCCTGCAAGGAGCTGATACTAGTAGCTCAAAGAGATGAAAAATGTTTGTCATGATGTTTTTAAGGTTCAGGTTTGTTATTGTTTCAGGAAAGTGTTTGATTGAATTATCATCCTGATAAATAGATGTTAATTTTTTTTGATTATGTCTTAATCCCCTTCATGTGGTGCAGAGACTATTTTCATTAAAAACATTTAGTTTTTTTTTCCTAGATCTGAGAATGTAACAAATCAACATTAGGAGACAGTTTTCCACAGACATTTAACAAGAAATATTTTATAAAAAATATGTCCCAGCAGGGTCTTTCAGTTCACTGTCTGAATCTAATCTAATTGATTCCTTCATTTTATCTATATCAGGTCATCACTTTAATAGTTGGTTAAAGAAAAGTTGGCTTAATAATTTACAGTTTGCTTTGATTCTGTTGTTTTCTCCATCTTAGATACATAGCTGAGATAAAAATAATCATCTGACAACAAATATGTGGTGGAGTCAGATTTTGCTTTTTCTGATGGGTAAGTTGATGGAAAACACTTAAACTCACTGAAATCTTTTGGAGGAAATAATGACCCTGATTCTGAGGAAATCAGTCTGATTTTTTTAAGAACACCATTTTTTTTCTTCTGTTTTTATAGATATAGTGAAATACTGGTAGAGATTTGATCATTTATTAGTTTTCACTGCAATATGTTTATGTTTTCAGGTCAGAGTTGTTTCATCAACTGTCACCTCTATGAGTATCTCTACATTAAAGAGCTAAAGACCTGGACTGAAGCTCAGTTGTACTGCAGAGAGAAACACACTGACCTGGCCACAGTGACTAACATGACAGACATGAAGAGACTC
>NW_015153831.1:0-1163 GCF_000732505.1 Cyprinodon variegatus | reverse complement strand
TATATATATATATATATATATTCATTTTCTGCATTCGCTGCAAACCATTGATCATGTTATTATAAACTTATAAAGTATAACATTAAACTTAATTTAATGTTATATAGTTTGAAAAATAGCATGATGCAATGCCACATAAATGAGAATATTTGTCTTGTAGCCCCTCAGAGCCAGAAGGAGTGTAGAGCAGCACCAAGTACCAGCCATGAGTGCACAATGCCTAAGTTGGCAGGTAGGATTACTCATTAAGTGAATATTATTTTAATCTATATACACAGAATAATCTTTATACTCCGAAGTATGACCATTTTGTTCAAATATAACTTAGTATCAGAAGCAAAAAGAGTAGTGATAATGGAATAGCTCCTGTTGGTATGGAAGAAACAAGGTATGGCTGATATATATTGTGTGACCAAACAAGTATAAGTTCTAAATGCTTTCTATACCCAAGGCATATAGGTGACTGGTTATAATTTTAACATTAAAAGTAAATAGTAGCAACACAAATCCCACATGTGAAATTAAATATTATGAAATGTGAAATGAAGCAGAACACTTAGCCCTTGACATACTGTATCTTAATTGGTTAAGTTCGAATGTATTTTCCATATCGAATGTGCTAATGCTTTAAAGATTACTATTGTTTTAAGTGATGTAGTTCCAGAAGAGTTTAAAGAAACTGGAGCAAGTGTGAAATATTAATATTTTCAGTTATATTATTTCCCTTTTAAGGTTTAAAAATATGTAAACATTTATTTGACAAGAATTCTGATATTGTTGAAAAGAATATGTTAGAAAGAATTATGATTTGAGTCCGCACTAACCCGTCCTTGGCTAGTCCCCTACAATTCCATTTTAAACATCTAAAGTATTCTTTCTGTCATGACTCGACATTAAGATCTAAAGAGAGGCATTATCTCCTGGTCAGACTCTGTAATTCAGTGAAAGGGTGTAGTCACAGTAAAAAAAAAAATATGCATGCCCATGAGAAGGCCAGTGGCTGGAAGTTGGAGGGGTTTTGCTGCCATTTGGCTGGCTTTTGAATGGGAAGGGCTATTTTGAATGGCTGCTACTGTGCATTGTGCATAAACCCTAAAGTGTACTGTATTTGAAGTAAATGGTAAACGACCTGTACTTATATAGTGCTTTTACAACTCAGGAGA
>NW_015153830.1:6694-7762 GCF_000732505.1 Cyprinodon variegatus | reverse complement strand
TCTACTTTATACTGAAGGTACATTGTTACTATTGATTTTTAATTAATCCACATTTATATGCCTTGAAAGTTAAATGTATCTAATCTAAGGCCCTTTTGTGGTAAATTTTGAAAACAGTTCAAAAGTTGAGTTGTTGAATCATTCAAATGTAAAATATTTTAAGCTAAAAAAATATTGCAAGTGAGTCCCAGTTGTTCTGTCAGTGTTCTATTTTTATTCTTTGCATAAATAATCCTAAATCTATCAAACATTTCTTTAATCTGGTGCCAGGAGTCAGTCTCTGTGTTATATTGAAGATCCTGGGGATCATAATGCTCTGCAGTGCAGTCTGCATCTTTCAGTGGTGAGACTCATTTTACTATGAGTTGATTCTTTGAGCTGCAGACCTGCTGGTCTCTGCTACATGTTTGTTCACATTATTTTTATTCTTTCAGCTGGTTTAGATTATCCAACAAACAAGCAAAGAAGGTAAGCCTGTTTATATTCAATGTGTAAAATTTATTGAAAATGCTTGAAACAGAAATCGGAAACTTTTATTTCAAGTTTTTATTCATACATTTAAAGTTACAATGTTGGTTAAAATGATTTTTTCATCATTAGCAAAGCAAATAATAATGCTTGATTTCCTGAAGCAATAATTTTAATGTATGGTTGTTAAACCTGATATTTGACTTAAAAAGAACCTAACAATGATGCTGGTGTAAAGTGGGCTGAGTAAGGAAAAAAATGTCCTTCAGAAACTTTCTAAGTTTTACCATCAGTCAATATTTCTTGATTGTTTAATGTCCACAGGAGCTGATCCACTGCTACTGTTTCTAACATAGTCTTTAAAACTTTATTGAAGAGATTGAGAGGAAAACCAGAGAGACTAAAGAAAAATTAGTCTGAAAATAATTCTTCATTGACTAATTTTTTACAGGACACAGAAGAAGCAGATGATGTCAACAGAGTGATGGAGGTTCAGGCATCATGAACCTCAAGGGGACAAGTAGGATGTATAATCCTTAGTTACGCAGACGACACCCAACTGTATGTCAGCACTACGCCCTCCTCACAACTCCCACAAAT
>NW_015153830.1:1808-3884 GCF_000732505.1 Cyprinodon variegatus | reverse complement strand
TCAGCCTCAGGTGTGCAGGTGGCTTCAGCTCAGGAGACCCAGGGCGCCCTCTGCTGGAGAAAGGTGGCAGATCTCCGGATCCCAACAGTACCCCCCCTCAACGACCGCCTCCAGGCGGTCCAGAGGAAGTGGAAGGCAGGCAGTCCTTATACTCGTCGATGAGGGATGGGTCCAATATGTAGGACCCCGGGACCCAGGTGCGATCCTCCGGACCGTAGCCCTCCCAGTTGACCAGGTACTGCCAACCGCGGCCCCAGAGACAGGAGTCTACGATCTGGCGAACGGTGAAACCTGGATGACCATCAATGTCCCGGGCGGGTGGAGGGGAGTTGGACGGAGGGCAAAGAGGACTGGTGAGAACAGGCTTGATCTGGGAGACGTGGAAGGTGGGGTGAATGCGGAGTGAAGGTGGCAGATGAAGACGGACAGCAGACGGGTTGATGATGGCGGCGATCTTGTAAGGTCCAATGAATCTGAGGGATAACTTTCGGGACATGGATTTTAGCGGAATATCACGAGTGGAGAGCCATACCTGCGGGACAACGTTTTCGATCAGAGAACCTTTTATTCTGAGCTGCGGTCCGGTTCAGAGCGGATACCGTCTCGTTCCACACCTTGTGGCAACGGCGGATGTGTTGATTTACAGTTTGCACAGAGATCTCCTTCTCGTTGGTTGGGAAGAGAGGTGGCTGATAACCTAGAGAAACATGAAAGGGGGACAGACCGGTAGCTGCAGATTTCTGTGAATTGTGTGTGTACTCCACCCAGGGTAAGTACTGGCTCCAGTCAGTGGGATTTGTGGATGTCAGACAACGGAGAGTGGACTCTAACTCCTGGTTCATCCTTTCCGTCTGGCCTTTGGACTGTGGGTGATAACCAGAAGTTAATGAAACCTTGGAATTTAGAGCAGAACAGAAACCCTTCCAAACCTGAGCAGTGAACTGGGGACCTCGGTCGGATAGAATTTTTTGAGGGATTCCATGAAGCCAGAACACGTCTTTAACCAACAGCTGAGCGGTCTGGAAAGCAGTGGGGAGTTTCCTGAGGGGAACCAGATGACAGGCCTTAGAGAAACGATCGATAATAGTGAGGATGGTAGACATACCCTTAGACACAGGGAGACCGGTGACGAAATCTACTGTGATGTGGGACCATGGACGGGAAGGAACAGGTAGAGGTTGAAGTAATCCAGAAGGTGGTTGATGGGTAGGTTTGTTTTCTGGCACAGACGGAACAGGCCAACACATACTCCTTCACGTCCTTGTGAAGGGACGGCCACCAAAATCGCCGGGTGTCTGATTGCTGAGACAACACTGCACCCACTCCTGAATCAGATGCATCCACTGTCGTGTCTTTTCCTTCTTAACGACTTGAAAATTGAAACTAAGTTTTATAAAAATTCAAAGTTCTCAAAAGGCAGAAAAAGTCTTCAACCAAAAATGTAAAAAAACAGGCAGAGGTCACGGATTTCCAAGTCCAGAGTGTTTTATTGCAAAACACAGCATCCACACTGAGCTGTTCTCCGGAAAACAACTGACTATACAATGAAACAGCTTCCCTTTTATACATTTCAGGCTATTGGGGCTCCTCCCCCAAGCTCCTCCTTTCTTTTCATCATTTTACATGCATTTTCTTCGGTTAAGTCTAATTAATTTTATTCTACCGATGGAAAGTCCTTTTCAAACCACATTTTTTATATATTTAATCAACAAACACTTTATTACATGTCATGATTATTTTTCTTATAAGTCATAATAACATATGTCGCTATTAAATCAACAACCATTATTTTTCAGTTATTATCATTTCAAAACACAGTTTTCAGTTCAGTTGTTATTATTTTAAAACAAAGTTTTCATTCAGTGATTCATGATTGCAACATTTCACATTGAACTAGGGTGCTTAAAGTTTCAGTAAACCATCACATTAATGGTACTTAGTACTGCTCAGGGTGTGTGTGTGTTAAAACCAACAACTCCCTTTGACACAATTTTGTTTAACTAAGCTGTGTACATCTGCACTAATGCTCCTCAAACAGGCCTTATTCTGACTCTTCTGCCGCTTCTGAGGCCTAAA
>NW_015153830.1:0-1618 GCF_000732505.1 Cyprinodon variegatus | reverse complement strand
TGCAAAGGTGCACTTAAAATTCTTTCTACTCAATTAATCAGCCTTATCTGTAAAGCTGTACTGCAGGTCTTACAGCTCAGACTTTTCCATGCTAAGGCACAAATGGTTAGACCTTTAAACCAAGCCCTTTATTCAGTGTAAAAGATGACATGTAGATAACTTTAATCGTATAACTTTAATCATTAGTGCACACTAATTCTCTACATTATCCCCCCTTTGATCCTAGAAGGATCGATACTACACGAAACTACTCAAAATACCATAAGTGTAAAATGTCAAAAGTAACTACTATTCATACGCATGCTCATCAAACTAGAAGTAAGTCAAACCTACATTAAATCAACCCTACATCATATGGCAAACTAGAAATAAATCTAACCTACATCATAAGGCTATAGTGACCAATATAAGAGGTCATGAGTATATAAGGACAGCTTAGTCAAAGAGGGATCCCCCTCTTGGCTCACTTATGAGGATCTCCCCCTGTTGCTTACTTTTTTTGTAGAAGGATTTTCTAACTTTGTTTTCTCGGCAAAGGAAAACGTCAATGTTCAAGTGGCATCTTGTGCCCCGAGGTCACTGCAATCCCCTTCGCATGGGTGTGGCCAAACACCCTTAAATAAACCAAAAACAAAAAACCTACATCACTCCTGGGCCAGGCCAGGAAAAGCACATCATCTAATGGTCAATGGACCTTCAATACATCCAACCTAAGAGTAATCATGTGGCACTCTCCTGCACAGTACTTGTACTGTCACGTGAGGTATACAATTATATCAATATTCTTAACATAGGTATGCATAATCATCGATAATCAGCATTGTCCGTCATATCCAGTATGGCGTGGAGACTATTAATTATGTGGCTCCGACAGCTACAGCAATGTGGTGGCAGTAGCCACACGTCCCTGATCACTTGGCTGCAGCAGCTTTCCCTGCAGGGCGATGATAGATTTTCGTGCTGCCTCTAGTTCAGTTTTCAGTTCCTGATTTTCTCGGGTCAAACGCTGCATCTTCCCTTTTGCCTTGGTTTTGTACGATCTGCGACGAATGGCTTCCATGATGCGGCGTGATTGGTCACACTTCAGACCTCTCATCATCTTTGAATACACCGCTGTGGTCATGGATTCGACCTCAGGTGTCAGATCGAAAGCGGAGTAATAGATGTGCATTGGGTGAGCAAAAAACCCTGCGAGGTGGCTGAAAGATATGCCTGCGAACTGTTGGTACCTCCATGGGATTTTTGGGCCCGGAGGGGAAGGCATAGTCTTATTGGGTTTCTGCTGCGTGCCTGAAGTGCCTGGCATCTCCTGGGGCCAGTCAACGATTTCTTCATGCACCACCCGTTTGGAGGGGTCGATGAAGTTGTTGCTTGGTGTGGTGTCGATCTGCAGGGTCCCCGGGACAGGTTCATTTGGCTCAGCCAGGACTGACGTGGACGGCAGCTCCTGAAGACATCTGAGGTGGGAAGGTAGTCGATCCTCCGGATTCTCTGGGCTGGCAGGGGTGCTGTTTGGGCCGAAATCGATCCTGAGGTTCCCAGGTGATGGCGGTTGATCATCTGGCTGCCTTCTGGGCGTCATCATAGGCCTGTTCCAACCTGGAGGTGCGACACCTGG
>NW_015153829.1:5972-7770 GCF_000732505.1 Cyprinodon variegatus | reverse complement strand
TTTAGATTTGTAGTTGCAGTTTGCACTTCAGGGCCACCGTACATTTTACATCATCCACATTTGCAAATGAGTAGACATCCATGGCTCCAGCATTATCAAAATACTACACTATGTCTATAGATCAAGGATACCACTCTCTTTTCACTCCAAAATCTTTGCCAAGAGGATAATGAAGATTACTTTTTATCCTAACAGAAGGAACTCTCCTAATTAGAAAAAGTACTTTGGAAAATGTTAGTTCTGACACACAACAGGCAGGTATTATTAGGGCTTAACAGAATCACACATCATCAATAATAACAATCCTAACATCTGGGTCTTCTCCAGTGTAACCAGCTACCAGTTTTGGTCTATGAGGCAGATATCCTGTCTACTTTTAAGGCTAGACTTTAAACTTTGCTTTTTGATAAAGTTTATAGTTACATACGAACCACTTTTTATCATTCTATCTCTACTTTTCCATTCTGCAATATTTGTTAGTTCAACCTCTAACTTTGTACTTTCTCTGCATTTTTTCATCATTGTAGCTTCATCTGGTCCATTCCTGTATGGTTGTGACACCATCCCAGAGAGAAATATCAGCTGTGCTGCTGCCATCAACACCTTTGTTTATAGATGTTGTAGGCCGGCCTGTTTTTCAGTGTAGTCCTGTTTCTCTGACTGTGACTAACTGTATGTGCTCTCTGTCATCCAGCGACATGGGAGCTGGCTCAGAGCTCGTCTGCCTGGCTGTGTTTCCTGGGCCTGTGGAGCTGGTTTACAGTTGCCTCTTGTATCTCTGCTTATGTCTCCTTGAACCCCAGTCAGCCTTGGTAGATGGCCGCTGACACTGAGCCTGGTTCTGCTGGTTTCTTTGTGTTAAAAAGGACTTTTCTTCTCTACTGTCACTACCAGTATGCTTAGTGGGATTGCTTGCGAGTCAATGAGTTGATGCAATCGACTGGTTTAATACATAGGAAACTTTAAACCAATCTGACTGTATGATCTGATTGAATTGGCTCTAATTGATGTGCCTTGAGATGACATATGTTGTGAATTGTTGGTAATTAAAACACAATACAATTTAGATTATTGCATCTAACTGATCAAAAAAGTTTAATATCTACTAACAGCTGATACTATAAAGTCGCTTTTATTTTGACCAAAGCGCCTCATAAACATTAGTAAAGCAAATCTGATCAACTGCAGGCAGTCAGTAAGTAATGAGGGATCAATGATAGTAAAGAACATTAAACAAAGTCATGATTGTGAGCTCCATAGAGCTCGTATTAAACAAGTGGAAATAATACATTTCAAATTAAATTAGTCAAATAGTTAGATGTAGCTCACCTTCCTGCAGATAAACAATGGTCTGATTTAAAATTAATGATAGCAGCCTTTGAATCATTGCTGCTGAAAGACACACAGCTGGGCTCTGGTTCTGGACATTTTCTGTGAATACAAAAGTTTTCTTGAGGTCAGTACTGAGATGATATCCACCACATATTTCAGTTAATCCAACAGGTGATACCTGTCGGAGTACACAGAGTGAAGCGAAAAGACTACAACTGTGTAAACAGGCCCCATTTCCGTTTCCGGTGGCAGCGGAATATTGACTATTCCAACAATCCCAACTCAATGGGATTTACAAAATGCTAAATAAAACACTACAGGAACGTTTTTTCTTCACGAAACTTTTTTTGGAACTCAATGGGATTTACAAAATGCTAAATAAAACACTACAGGAACGTTTTTTCTTCACGAAACTTTTTTTGGAACGTCATTGAACAGCGCTGACGACCCGGTGAGTAGCATATTT